>NC_134573.1:119844352-119976852 GCF_050947875.1 Dermacentor variabilis
GGTGATCAGTGCGTACGTCGCAATAAATGACCAAAGTTGCGCAAGCGTATTGGGAGAAAAAAAATGTGCACAGGGCTGTTAACAAGTCACTCGAACAAGTGTACATCGATTAAAACCTACCGGGAACTAAGCACACTGGGCCGAGCCCGCCGAACGCAGGTTACATACCTCACGTGTTGGGCCGACTTTTTTTTTTTTTTTGGGGGGGGGGGGGGAAGCCAAGGGCATGACTTCACGGAGAGTTGGGTTACGAAGGCTGGCTGCCTGACGCAATGTACCTTCCTAGTTTATTTTCCTTACTTCGTGAATGTTTGCAACAACCTGCTCACCTTCTTTGCTTGACTCTCCTCGTCCCCTTATGGTCAGGACGGGGTGCTTGCCTCCGAGATCGTTCCCGTTACCACCCCTGGAAAGCGTGGCAAGCCAGCCGTGGTGGTGACCGAGGACGAGGAATACAAGCGCGCCGACTTCGAGAAGCTCAGAAAGATTTCGCCAGCATTCGACAAAGAAGGTGGTGGTTGACTCTATTTCCTTATCGAAACTTGGGCTTTCGACTCGTCTCTGCTTGGATTGAAGTGAACTTAAGGTGGCATATGTATTAGCATTTACTCGGTGCATTCTAAGCGTACGTAGAGTACGTACAGTACAATCCACTCATCGAAGGAACAGTATTTCGGGAGTAATTAGAAAGGTCGGATTTGACACTAAGCCTTCAGCAATATTTTTTTTACCAACGTAGTTATACCTTATGTGGCTTAACAGAATATCTGATGCCCAGTACTGCTTCTTTCTTAAGCAGGCACAATCACAGCAGCAAACGCAAGCACACTGAACGACGGAGCGGCAGCTTGTGTCCTCATGACTCGCCAAGCGGCAGAAAGGCTTGGAGTGAAGCCATTGGCACGAATCGTTGGTGAGTGGTCACGTGTTGAGGGACAATACTATAAAGAGAAGGACTGTCTTTCTTTCTTTTCTTTTTTTCAATTTGCGCCCGAGAGAGAGAGAGAGAGAAAACAAGGAGAGGAAAGACAGACGATTGTCCGGTTAGTTAGCCAGGGGTTAATGGAAAAGGGGGAATAAGAAGGGGAAAATATGGAAAGATCTAACACTGCATGTAATCGAATATATATATATATATATCCTCTTGTCACGCATGCGCATACCAAGCAGAAGAGTAGCCGGTACATGCACATCAAAGGCGGCTGCAGAAGTTAAATTCGGCATCCAGTATACATATAATGCGATAGAAGGCTCACTCACACATCTATCTCTATTCTTCTTGATAAAGAAGGCCTCAAGAGCGAGCCTGGAAGAGGCGTTGCCGCTCCTGCCTAGAAAAGTTGTCGCAGAAAATCGAGCGTCGCAAACCACACGCGGTAACATGAGCCGCCAAATGTGCGCCCTTATCCTCTTATTTCCTTAGTTCTTGCGCATGCGCAATCTCCTTCTCGTTATCGCGCCTAAGGTGTCACACAACCTTAAAAAGGTTGCTAACCGTCATGTTGTTCCTCTGGTTTTTTCTGCGCCCAACAAGCTTTCGAAGCTGTGTTCTCGAGTTTGCTGTAAGAGCAGGCGGGGCTGCCGCACGAGGCATGAGAAGCCCTTTGTTGAGTGCTCCAGAGGTGTTGTTTATGCAATTCCCTTGCACCCTTGTAGGCAGCTCTACATTGGTCAAACTGAGCGTTGTGTGAATGACCGATTAAGGGAACATGCGCAAAAAATAAAGAAAACAGAGGATAAGGGCGCACATTTGGTGGCTCATGTTACCGCATGTGGTTGCGACGCTCGATTTTCTGTGACAACTATTCTTGGCAGGAGCGGCAACGCTTCTTCCAGGCTCGCTCTTGAGGCCTTCTTTATCAAGAAGAATAGAGATAGATGTGTGAGTGAGCCTTCTATCACATTACTGGATGCCGAATTTAACTTTTTGCGCAACCGCCTTTGGTGTGCATGTACCGGCTACTCTTCTTCTTGGTAGGCACATGCGTGACAAGAGGATATATATATATATATATATATATATATATATATATATATATATATATGCACTATCCTTCCTTCCATTAAACAGTTGTGAGTAGTGCTTGTCCTTGTCTGTCTTCCTTGTGTCCGTGGTTTTATTCGCGCTAAGCTACTGCTTCAAATATGGACGACCAACTAGCCCAACAGTCAACTCTTCTAGTCTACAGGTCATTCCAATACGGTAGGAGTAAGCGGTCGTAAACGCCACTGCCAGCCATGAGCGGTACAGCAAGGTTGCGTCGCAGCACTCCTAAGACATCCGTTATAGTTGATCATTATTCGCCTTACCGTGGTATATCTGTAGCAGGTGACAAAGACCTACACCGCACTGTGCACGTCCAAGCATAACATAATTGCTACATGCGTGTTTTGTGTTCTTGGTGAACTATAAGTGGGAAAAGAAAAGGTAATATGTCTTTTTCTGGTTTGCTAAGACTTCTTTTAGACAGTAACCTTTAGCTCTCGGTACAGTTTGAATGCGTGTAACGATGCTCTAACTCTGAATAGGTAGACGTACTGCAGCTGAATTTATTTCACGCCGCTTGTCACGCCATGAAACGTAAGTCTTCTTACCTTGGTGTTTATTTTGTTCTCAGGCTTCGCCGATGCTGCTGTGGAACCCTTGCATTTTTGCATTTCTCCAGCATACGCAATGCCCAAGGTAAGCACATTTTTTTTTCTTATATAACGCAGATGCACTTCTTTTTCTTGAATGTCGCCAGAGATTGCTGTCAAACATTGGCCTACGTACTGTCAGCATAAATTGAAATTCCAAGAAATCTAGAGGAACTTTGCTGCGTTCTTGCGTTCCCTGCTTCGCCTGCATTTGTAACGGTGCCTTAATTCTGACTCCACATTGTGCGTTTGGGTCTATGCCAGGCTTAACGACTGGTTGTGGTACGATTGCAAGGAATAGATGATGCAATTACTAATTTTTATTCGTGTTTTAATTTACATGCTAAGGTACATTATCGTTGGAACTATGCATGGTTATCTACTACTACTACTATGCATGGTTATCACTAAATAGTTCAATATAGCCAAATTAGATATATAAAATTATGCACAAAACCGGCAAATAAGCACGGAGGTTTAGGGGCCGAAGCTCACGATTGAACGACCATTTGGAACATTCCAACCGTTTATTAAGGTGAGAAAACTGTACCAGTGAAGGTTGTTTCTCAGAAATAGGGTCACTGACAGATAATTCGGACGACTCGACGAGGACCACGTAAATGTCCGAATAATCGAGAGCCAGTAGTAACAGTTTTTCGAAAATAATACCTTATTATTAGAGGGTACCCATATCCTCTTTCTATTGCTTTGGCTCGTGCTTTTCTCTTGCCCAAAAGATACAACGGGGGCATGTTACGCTGAATAGGGGCCACCATTATTTGCTTATGCAGGGACTTGTGAAGGGCTTGTTTACTGTTGGTTGTAGAGTACAAGAGTTGCTCTGCCCGTTCTATTGAGGTTGAGGGCTGTGATTTGTGCACGACGGTGGTGCTTCAATCGTCTAAGGTGTTCTGGATGCCCGGGGAAAAAAAGTTTCGTTGTTCCTATGCCTAGAGGAAGATCGAGGACTTGTTTGTGCGCTTTCCGTAATAATGCGTTTATAAGGACGCCCTCAGTTGACGTTAGGTTGAGGAAAGGGGTTGCGTGCGTGATTCTACTGATTATAAGCGCCTGAGTCAAGCGTAGTATAGGTCTTCATCCTTCATGTCATGCCTGTGACTGGCGACCCTGCTGATCATGCGAGCTACGCTGTAGGCATGCAGTTTGTCTTAGTGCGTTTATAGTGTGGTTATTGGGAGCATTATCTTGCATGTGAACACCTAATATGCGAAGTGTTTGGACTCTGGGTGCAGGTTTTCAGCTGAGTGGCATTTCAATGGCACTTCTACTCGTGCTACTTCTTCTGGATATATTTTTGAAGACGAGGAGCTCCGATTTTTCTGGGAAGCATTCCAGGATGCACTCTTCGACGTATAGTCGGTGACAGTGCCTGCCGCCGCTTGTATACGGCATCCTGCTGTTTTTTTTATCCGGGCCTGTAGTTGTCAAAATGATCATGTTGGCCGCATATATGGCGTGACGAAAGTGCGATCTTCTCTGGATACTCTGGAAGGTTTTTCATGACGACGTTGAAGAGGAAAGATGGTAAGATTGATCCCCCCGGAGTGCCTCTATGGGAAAATTCTTTCTTCTGTTCTCAAGGTATCCACGCCTACCATTACCGTGCGGTGTGTTTAGCACGCTCGAACATAATTATCGACTCGTTCGCCATAATTTGGTTGCGACAAGTGTTTCTTTAGGATGGTCTCATGAGCTACATTGCCAAATGCTCCTTTAAGGTCCAGTGCGAGTATGCGTTTTCCGTGTGTGGTGACGTGGTCCTGTGCTTCACGTCTTGAGTAGAAAAATGAGGCCTGGAGCCTACATCGTCCCAGGAAAGAAGCCCTTCTCATTCACGTGGGACTTCAGGCGACTGAGCACCGAGTTTTTGATAAGTTTGCACAGGCACGAGGTCAGGGATATGTGTCGCGTGTTGCTGAGGCCTGGAGTCTTGCGCGGTTTTGGTATCAGTACTACTACGTGAGCGTGCTTCCATTTCATCGTCAGTGTTCCCGCTTCCCAATGGCTATTAAAGAAAGCCGTTAAGGCTTCTATAGAGTAGTCGTCGTGCAGGTTTCTGAGCCTTACATTTGTGAACCCGTCCTGCCTGGCTGCTGTGTTTAGAGTTCGGGAGTAAAGTGCCGCCATACTTGCGGCATTTCGAAGGGGCAATCTAGATCTTAGTCTAGTTTCCGACTTTGCAGGGTGGTCATTTCTAAGATTATGGCTGGTGGGGAAAGTGTTAGCCTGCAGCGTTTGTGCGTGCGCGTCTATTTCGCGGATGACGAAGCGACGTAGTTAATTAAAGGTCTCGCATTTTCGACTTCTTTTATTTGCCACGACTTTCATTACTGTTCCCCCTCCTCTTCACCTTTTTTTTTTTTTTTGCCATCTCTACCAGGCATTGAATCAAGCCGGCTTGAAATTCGAAGACATGTCCATGATTGAGATAAACGAAGCCTTCAGTGCCGCAGTGCTTTGCAACATGAAACATCTCGGCCTAGACCACTCAAAGGTCAATATTCATGGAGGCGGAGTCAGCCTAGGACATCCGCTCGGGTAAGTCGACTTTGCCTTTACATTGTTTTGTTTTTATATCTTCCTCTGTCTTTCGCTCTCTCTCTCTCTCTCTCTCTCTCTCTCTCTCTCTCTCTCTTTCCACAGCGAAGCTGTACTTGCGACTGTAGAGGCAGTAGAGAAAGTCCAGTCCAAAACATTCACTGCAAGTAGGAAAAGTACTTTCCGAGAGTTTAATGCTTACCGGGAGGCGACTCTGTGTACTGTGGGTCGCCTATGTCACAGTGGGACATTGACGCTGTGCGACCATGTAGCGCTTTCACAGACTGTGTGACAGCGCCCACATAGACATATTTATATTTATTATGTTTTTATGTTGTTCATTCTCCCCTTCCTTTTCTCTCGCTTCTCCCACCCATTTCCCCCTTCTGCAGTACTGAGTATCCAAATACAGATATCCTCTGGTTAAGCTCCCTGTCTTCGCTTTTATCTCTCTCACCGGGAGAAAGCAGCAACGAAATTTAGTATAGGTGTTGGGAACGCCAAATGACCCGTGTACAGAGCTTTAACGGGGCGTGCCAGTTAGGCGCGTTTATTTCTGTCTACGGCTAGAGTTTCGTGCATTTTTCGTGTCCGCCAACAAATCTGTGTGTGGGAAAAAAACTATCAACATCGGTAATGGCTCGGGCCACTGCTCCTGCGTTCGCCGTCGTCGTCTTCTTCCGCAGCTGGCTCCGTTGCCGCTCAGCATGCTCGCGTCCCCATACCGTAGGTCCCTCCCTTTGCAAAGGCGCTGACGGCACTGGCCCCCTGCCAGTCGGTGCGAATGCTTTCGGTCTGGAATTATTTACCTCAGTATATTGCGAAATGAAAACGCGAGTGCCATATAACGAATTTATAATACTATTGAACCCGGATGTACAAAAATAAATGTGTGTGCGTACCTCTTGTCACGAGGACCTCCGATCAAGACAATAAATGTGTTAGTATAACTTTGTTCAAAATTCTGCGTCACTTCTTTGTCGCGTACTACACACAGCTTCGCCGGTCATCCACCTTCGCAGAGCGGAAAAAATTATTTATTTATTTATTTATTTATTTATTTATTTATTTATTTATTTATTTATTTATTTATTTATTTATTAAGAATACATCACAGGGCTTCCGAAGAAGCATCGCGTGAGGAGAACACCAAGCAATAAACAGAATTATATGTCAGCAGAGAAAAAGTAAAACAAAGCACAGGAATGTCACCAATGTAATATACAGGCCTACTCTGTATGCAATACAAGAAAATGTGCAACCATTACACAATATTGGAATGTCTGCCCAGTTGTTCACGAAAGTGGTTACGGTCAGCTTCGGGAAGATCATTCCCAAGGGCAACGGTGCGTGGTAGTGCAGGTGTTAGAAGCTTGAGTCCTTCCAAAAAATGCGTTTGATGCCCAAGTTATTATGTAGACGTCGTGATGTGCGTTTGGGAGGGCGAAATGGTAAGCGAAGAGATGGAAGGATTGGAACGTATTTACGGCAGTAGACATAAATGTGAAACGGAGCGACTTGTATCCAACGGCTGGAGGTCAAGATCTTGTTTAAGGTTAGGAACACTGAAATGGCGGTCGTACTTGGATTATATAAATCGAGCGGTCCTATTTTGTATCGACTCTATCTTGTTAACGAGGTTTTTCTCATCAGGAGACCAGACTGATGAGGCGAATTCTAGCTGCGAGCGAGGGAAAATTATGTAGGTTAATTTACGTACTTGGAAGAGCGTCCTTGTGTTTCGACGGTACCCCCTTTTTTTTTTTTCAAGTTCATGAAGAGCAGGAAGTTGGGCTAGTTGGTTGAAATGCGTACTGAAAAAGTTTGCGCGGATACACGAGGACAAGCCGAGAAAAAACAAGGACGGGTGCTAACTCACAGCTGAAGTTTATTCCAAACACATGCACGGGAACAAATAGGAAAATAGCGGGAACATTTTTAGTATGTAATTTACGTATATTTGAGTTCGAATTACGCAAATTACGACGCGAATAGCCAAGTGTTTTAGATCCCCTAGCACAAATGGTAGTCACGTGCTCCTTCAGGAGAGGATAGGAGTTAGACTGATGTCTAAGTATACATATATAGGTGTATGAAGAAGCATGAGACAACACTGTGAGGGTCTTGTATAGAATAAGGGGATCCAGAATTAGAGTGCTTACCACTTACCGAAACTGCCTTGCTTTTAGTAAAATTAAGGGGAATTAGCCATTTATTTCAGGAGGAGTTAATAGCGTTAAGATCGCTTAATTTGAAGGGTAAGATGGTCATTGGCAGTTTTAATAAACCAGTAGGCAATGCAGTCATCGGCAAAGAGCCTTATATTGGAAGATATGTTAATGTTGTCATTAATGTAAATTAAAAAACAGTAAGGGGCCCAGGACGCCACCCTGTGGTACAACAGATATTACGTCACAGAGAGAAGAAGAAATATTTGCGACTGAGAATTAAAGGCGACAAGATAAAAAGTTTCTAATCCCCGACAAAGTTAGACTGTCAATTCCTAGGGCTGGTAATTATGCAATAAGACGGAAATGTGCTACACGGTCATTTGCTGTCAAATGTAAATGTAGGAATTACCAAAATTAATTTCGATTGGTAGCACGATCGGGTGTTCAACTGGGTGTCGTGTCAAATACGTCGGGCGTGATTTGGTGATAACTAAGCTAAAAGCATTGCTTCGAGCGTCAAACTCTGGCGTGCGGGACGACGAAAGGGATACAGATAACAATGGAAACGAAAGCACTTATTCATGTCCAAAGATGATTGACCTGTCTCTGCAGCCGAATGTGCAAGCCACTATCGCGTGACTTAAAGATACAGGCGGGGTTTGCACGCCAAGCTTGCGTGTCGCAGGCCTGACCATGTTTCAATATCGTAGTTATATAGGCCTCTTTCTTATGCCAAAGCGTCAAAATGGCCCATTGAGTGATAAAGCCGGCGTCTGTCGTCTCTATCACCGAAACGGCAGGTAAATTTCCATTGGCTGCGATGCCACGTCACGACCATGTCACGAGCGGGCAAAAGGGGACACCTCCTGCCGCAACAGCGCCCCAGGTGTTGCGCTAGGGGAGGGGGCATCGCCGCAACGCCATGTCACCCTCACTGTCGCTGGTCAATGGCAAAGGGTATATGGGACACGGCTGTACAGTGGCCTAAAAACGTTCGCTGTAATTTTCGTAAAATCTAGATGTGTTAAAACTGTGACAGTGATATGCAGGGTGTAAAGTGGTTCGAATGTGGCCCTTTATATATACTCTTATCTGCATTCATTGTCGCGCTGCTTTTTCCATTCCACCTATGAACACGAAATTGAATCGTATATGTAAAAATACATGCACATTTTTTTCGGCGATTGCGAGAAAACGTAGAAGCTATTGCACAAATTAATCATTAAACGCGATTGCGTCTTCGCATGATACATCGTTATACAGAAGTAATACTTAATCAATTGCTGGGAAATAGATTAACCAAGCTACTGGCAACGCCAATTAATGAATGCAAAAACGATACGGTAGGAAACAAAACAAAAGGTGGCCTGTACATGTAGAAGTGTCAATTCTCAACCACAGCGAAAATTAGGTACTTAGTAACTGTACGAATAATCAGAAAAAGAATAATAGTAAAAAACCAGGGCGCATGCTCTGAAATATATGCCGCAAAATAAAACAGTGAAAATGCATTCATGTTGGATATGACAAATCAGTATAGCTATTTGCAGTTTAACAGTACAGTGGACACTCGCTTATCGTGCATGAAAAAAAAAAACATTTAGAGATCTATCTATCTATCTATCTATCTATCTATCTATCTATCTATCTATCTATCTATCTATCTATCTATCTATCTATCTATCTATCTGTATTTATTTATCCTTTCTTTTTCCTGTAAGGGCCGTGTGGCGGCCTCCTGTGACGATACAGCGACGTGCGGCTGCACTCCCCGATCCCAATAACGAAGCCGTCTGTTCGTATCGTTTTTCTAAGTTTGCTTCGATGGCGACCATAATTCATTTTGCTTCGCTGTCTTCCTGCCTCTATAAATAACTGTGCTCACGCTCCTGTTCCAATGTATTTCTTTTTCTTTTTTGCTTCTCAGAGCTCTTCCATTGGAGGTGTTGTACTCTCACTTTACGTAAGACTTATCTCGACTGAGCTCCGTCACATCATTATGAACTCTTTACACCTGTTTTATGGAGGCTTCATGCAAACGCGCGTGTGCGCACGTGCATGAGGGCTCCCTAATATGTGTTTTAATATAATTCATAATTCAATCAGTCTTCATCAGGACGCTTACTGCATGTCAGCTGGAATGAAAACTGCGCAATGCATTTGTTCTTTTCTTTTGTTATGTTTCTAAAGCTTAAATTTTCCGCAGCAGGCGCCTATTTGCGTTTAACTTGCATTAATCATGTGTCGCTGAACATGTGCCAAAGAGTTAACGCACCCGTCGTGGTGGTTAAGTGGCTTTGGCATTGCGCTACTAAGCCCAAGGGCGCGGGATCGAATCCCGGCCGCGGAGGCCGCATTTCGGTGGGGGGTGAATTGCAAAAACGCCCGTGGTAAAGCGCATTTGGTGCACGTTAAAAAAAAAACCCTGGTGGTCAAAACCAATCCGGAGTCCCTCACTACGGCCTGCCTCATAATCAAACCATGAATTTCGCACGTAAAAACTCGGAATATTTTTTTTATTTTATTTTATAGAGTAAACGTACCACCAAACCAGTTTACCTTTTCTTCCCACCTTCTCGCGAATTTTCAAGATAAATAAATCCATACCCAAATTTATATCACCACGAGCAGGTTTGTCTCTTCTTTCTGTTATTTCTTTTCTGTTACCGCAAGACTCAGCGGAATTTTTTACCATTCATGTGTCCCAGGGTTCTTACATTTAGGTTATGTGCACTTCAACTATTCACAATTAAGTGAAAATGTTCGCTAATTGAAGTCTATATATATATATATATATATATATATATATATATATATATATATATATATATATAGAGAGAGAGAGAGAGAGAGAGAGAGCTTTCTCCGTTGTTGTTGTTGTGTTTCTTAATCAAGATCACTCCTCCAATTTTATTTTCGACGACTCGTACACAGTTGACTCGACTGATAATTGTGTACCAAAACTGTTGGCGTGCAGAATGTCGGGAGCTCGAATCGCGGGAAGGCTCGCTCTTCACCTCCAATCTGGGCAATACGGCCTGGCCGGCATCTGCAACGGAGGCGGCGGTGGTTCTGCCATTATCATTGAAAAGCTCTAGGACAGCCTCGCAGCAGACAACAGGCCACGCCCGTGCCCATAGACAGTCCAACAATAAAATTGCGCTACTCTGCGAAGCGTACGGCGATGACTTGTGTTTTTTGCAACTGCAGCTGTTATGTGGGCTCACGACTATAGGCAGGCAGGAAGTTCGCAAAGCCATCCTTCACGTTCTCCCCAGTCCCCTCCACCTCATTTGCAGCGGAAGCCAGACAGCTGCCTTGGCTCCGGCAGAGTCGACTGAGCGCAGCCAGACGGTTTTGTCGCGGGTGGTTTTTGGAGTCCAGCGCACTGTGTCTCTGGAGGTCATCCACGCGCGGGCTGCACATGCGTCATCGATACCGGGACAGCACGGCGACGGCGGCGGCAGCCACGTTACTAGAACTACGGCATCGCGAACGCGCCTCGTGTGTCCGTGCAATTACTATCTCAATAAAATTTGCTCCGTACAATCGGTAGGTTCTTTTGCGCTTCGATGCTGTGGATGCCAATCAAAGCAAGTTCTCCGTTCCAATACACAATAATTAGTGTATTCTACACGTACAAATCTGCAATGCTCAAACTTTTGAAAAAATAACGAGGTTTGAGAAGAAGTTAAGCACAGCGCAACGACGAATGGAATTAAAAATGAAAAGCGCGACAAAAGTGGTGCAGCTGATATCTTATGGTTGAGATTTAGTGTAAACGAAGTTGGTGTATAGGTCGTAATGCGTAAAGAAGATAACCTGCGAACTGTTTAGGTAATTAATGTAGTGGGTTCTAAGGGAGTGAAAACTGGCCGTCAGAGGATAAGATGGTGTGATGAGATTAGAAAAAGTTTACAAACATGTATAGGATTCAACGTACGCTCACCTGGGGCCGTACATTTCGTAACGATTTTGCTCATTCTTTTGTTTCTTAACATCCTCTACCTAGAGGGACTGATCCTGCAGCGGTAATGAGTCGCGGATTCATCCTGGCAAATGACGAAGGGCTAAAAGAATGGAACACGAAGCGGATCGTTACGAACTAAGGCATACGTATAGAGCAGTCGAGGTTGTTGCCCAGCGTGACATCAATAGACGCCCTTGCGCGCTCGACAGCTGGCCGGATGGTACGCTCAGTGCTTGAAGCGCACACGCGCTTTCTTTTCTTTTCTTTCGTTTAAACGAACGCGTCATGCCGGCTGCTCTCTCGAAAAGCCTTTCATTGTTTTACTTTTCTATAACCTGTCTCACTGGAGTTTTATTTGATCTTTCTTTTCGTAAAGTCAGCTTTGCGATGTTTGCTTTCCCTCCTTCGTATATTTGCTGGAAGGCCCGAACAATCGCACAGCGTAAAGAGGCACATTTACGTCCACTCTCGTTTCTCTCTATGTGCACTTGCAAACACATGCAAGAGTGACCCTCTAGTGCCTACTGTTGCGCACGAGGCACTTTCGCGTGTTTGGCGATCGAGAAGGCGCACGCGCAGTGCACATTTCCTCGTGCCCATCCTGAGTTTAACTTGGCTCGCCGGAAGGTCGTAAATCTTGAGGTCCTCGCCGCCCAACGAGCAGAGACCGCGCAGTGAAGAGGGAAAAAAATGAGACAGCTGACACTGACAGCGCGGAAACTAAAGAGGTTCGGGAAAGCCATGTTCGCACACAGATTTGTTGGACAAAGAAATGCGAGAGCTCTATACACGGGACGAAGATGTCATAAAAAGTGTGCTGTTATCTATACTATACTAGGGTTGTTCGAACAGCGAAATTTCCGAGTCAGATCGAATACGAGTATTCGAGAAAGACGACCTTCGAATATCGAATGGAATATTTTTTTTCTTCTAAGGGCAAGATGAAACACTCCATTTTCTCCAGATTCTCCGTTTAGTGAGAAAACAAATGAGAATTATGTGCACTATTTGACAGATTTGCCTAATTCAGGTCCTAGCGGGACGTCCAGACAAGTGAGTAGCTTGCAAATCAAAAATAACTGTGTTTTCAAGGTTGTCTGGTGCACCATGGCGATAACGCTGACTGAATAAGGAAATGTCGCTTTCACCAGATGCACGCATAGTAGTGTGTTCGTTGACAGAGAGAACCGTGACAATACAGTATCGCACTTTCTTTTGAGGAGATTCAAACACGGGGATACTAACCGAATAATAAATTGATACAAGAAATTCAAATCGAATCAAATATTTTATTTCCGTACGCTTGGCACAGACAGAGGATCCACGTATGAAGCCTAAAAGCGAGCCATTCTTATTGAATCTCTGAAAATTAGAAGTTACTTCCCCAGGGCGTTCGATGAGGAACTGGTGCCCCTGCTTGGCAACCGCAGTTCTTCTGCCATAGAATGATTCGGAAGAGTCCTCAATTCGATCGTTTCCTCTCCTTGGAGACTCCCAGTAATGGTTCTTGTATTAATACATTCGAAGGAAACAAATATTCAACAATGCTGAATAGTGACTTATTGAATCGATGATGAATCAAGTGGAAGAGGCAATTCGATTCGCATTACAAATTTCGAATATTTGCACACACCTTACATTATAGGTAGTGCTGTCTGAGTTTAGCATACGAGGGCATAATAATTTGCGCACTTTCTGCAAATATAGCTCTCAGTCTGATATATAAAACAAATGGAGCAAACTGCGTGAGATGACGGGGCACAAGGTAAAAGATGGGAATAGACGAGCGCAGACTGTTCCCATCGTCATACCGGTGTCACATGGGGCTCTTTCAGTCGCAATCGAGCCGGATAAGGATTGAACATCTCGAGCGCGATTGGTTCCCTTGACGCATCTCGTGCGAATGTTCGAGCCTGCCGCGACCGAGAAATGTTTTCCCAATCTAGTTAGATCGCGACCGAAAGTGTCACCGTGTGACACCCGCATTACCTTCGTGTCCCGTCTTGTCACACGGTTTATTATAACGCTTTAATTAGCTGATCCGCCACCTGCGCCTGGCGCGAGGTCATGGTAAATCCTCCGTACATGTGTCATCTGCAGAAGCTTCGTCCACGACTGACGAAGCTATGGATAGATGGTATGGATACCTGTCACATGTCTGCAGCGTGCGGTCGCCGCTAGCACGTTTGTGAAGTGAATGATATTGAACAAAAATAGGCCAAGTATATAATATATATCTATGTGCCAGTCCCAGCTAGGAAGAGGCGATCCCGCGCGCGCAGCAAGGGAGCCCGTATAGGCGAAGCTCTCCGGAAAGAACAAATAACAATTATTAAGCTGTGGTTCGAAACAGACACAAGTTTCAGCAACACGCCCGAACCTAAATATAATTGCGACGGTGGCCGCTAACGGAGCATCGTGACAGAGAAAATAAAGGAGAAAGAACCCAGCAGAAGGAGACCTCAGGACGTCGAGACAAAGGACATCCGGGGATAGAGCCCCTTTGAAAGTTTCTGGGGGCGGGGGCAGAGCTCCCGCCCCCTAAGGTGTCACTACCAGAGTGCTGTTACTCACATCATTTGAGGTTTGTTTTTGAGTTGCCTATGCCTTTTCACATAAAATTATGTTGTTTGTAGAGGCTTACTGCATCATTGTTGGCGCAGACGTGCACTGCCTTGAATTCATACTTTCGCTTTATATCTGCAAATTCTGGCAGCAGGAGTACAAACGCAACAGATGCACCAGTGGCGACTACTTCATTCATATTTTTCCACTTCAACATCTTGTTTAAATTCCCCCTGTGAACACCATGCACAGACACAATATATTTAAATATATACACAAGACAAAGTTATTACATTTTTTCAACAGGAGGTAGCCAACTAACGATTATTTCTCATGGTATGGATAGCCTATGCTTAGAGAATGAATATGTTGCTGTAGGTTCACCTTGCTTCAGATTGTTATGCGTGCTTGTTTGATCTTGAAAAAAAAAATTCCGAAGGGGCGACTTCAGTCAACCCTTCGTCACCCCCTCGGCAGAGTCTTTTATCAATGGCGTGTAAAAGGCTCGTGAATGAAATGGGTCTCAGTATTGCTTCTCTTTCCAGAAGATAATGCTGACAACTCACGAAAACAAAAATCCTCTAATAATTTACAACATTTATCAGGGTTGGAAACAATCGGCACTTGCGTGCAGAGGTCATAAATGTATATAATTCACTCAGTCACCGAAATGACGCATAGCCAGATTCACTCGAAATCAAAATCAATATCACCAATGCGCTGCAGTGATTATATTGGACTCAAATGTAAAAAGGAAAAAAAGAATAAATAAAGGCTCCAGTTTTGCCGGAAAGGCGAAGCAGTAGCAGTGATAGCGAAGTATAAGACAATTACACAAAAGAAGATTACACCACCGAGAGACGCCTGCAGATTTTCGGTGGTGCAAGAGGACTCGGACTGTGAAATTGAACTGTCGCCTACTATGAAGTCTTGTAAATACTCATTTAGGATCGTCACTTCAGTGAACATTCCTTCCAGGTCACACAAAGTACCTTTACGTGTGAATGTTATTAAAGCTTATTAAAGCCGGTCGCCGTATCTCACTCCCCCCCTCCTACCCCCTCCCCACCCGCCCCTCGGAAAAATGGCAACTTTCCGCCAATCCGTGCAAGGATATAAAAGCCTATACTGCAAAACCTTCAGAAATACTGTACGCTGTCTGGTACAGCAAAACAAATCAACTTAAATTATTACAGCATGCGTCACGCCAGTTTCGGTGCGTATTTGATGTCTACATACCGGTGACAGCGGGGAGACGTCGCTCAATATTGTCGCTCTTGTACGGTTTCACTAGTACAGGCGACGAGCCAACGATAGTCACCTTCATTGAGTCGCTTGCCGCCGTCGCGCGGAAGATTTCTTTCGTGGGGTTCATGGTTGAGGATGCAGCGGGATCAAATCCCGGCCGCAGAGGTCGCATTTCGATGTGGGCTAAGTGCAAAATCCTCCTTTTCCGGTGTACTCACTAGGGGGCATGTTAAACATCCCGAGGTGGTCCAAATTAATTCGGCGCCCCCCCTACGGCCTGCCTCATAACAAAATCGTAGTTTCGGAACGTAAAATCCCAGAATTCAATGTACTTCTCTCTACGGATGTCATTTTCATCTTTGGAGGGAACATGCATATTGGGACACGTCCTGGATGCCCCACAGACTGAGTAGGTGTTCGCGCAGAGAGCTCAGGGCACTAAGTGTTTCCGAAATTAGGCGTAATTTTCAAGGTTTAGGTTATGTCATTTTCCTCTCGGGGACATGGAAATTCGGGCATTCATTTATTGATCTCATTTTTATTCCGTTTCCTCGTCAGAAGGGGGCCGAGACAAAAAGTGAAGGTCTGCCGGAGAGGAAGGAATACCACGGCTCTATGAATTGAAAAGTGACCAAATGAGAACCCTATAATTTGTGTGTTTAATCTGTTTCGCTCTTTAAAATTAAGAAATCAAAAATTATGCAGATGAAACGCACGTGTTGGAATCTATGTGAAGTGAATCTTTTTTGAAGTAAATAATTAGACACCACACAACCAACGGCGATGCATACAATTATGTTTACTTTTAGCCTATGCAAGGTGTAACCTTATGCGATTATTTGCAGGATTTATGTGATTATTCATTGTTTGATTACGTAGGTGTGCTCACCGTCGGTCACTTTGTCGGTCAGTATAGAAAGATAATATAAGCCCGCTTGCTGGAGCTTGCATCAGGCGCACAAATAAAGTTTACGCATATCATCCACAAGTATATACGGCCAGATACGGACCGACACAGCTGCCAGCAGCATAGACACACCTAACCCTGAGATATTTAAAAAAAAAAAAACACATGTCCCTATAGTCGGATACAACTCAAGTCTGCAGTGAAGCGCCGCCCACGCCCTCATAACCGCCAGCCACTGTTCCAACGACAAAAAATAAAACTATAAGCGCGTAATTTTGTACGTTTTCATTCCTTTACTCTAGTGGAACGGTGAAAGCCTAATTGCTTATCGAACTGAAATAAAACGCTTGCTTCGCTGCAACTATTTATTGTCAAGTTTCACTTCAGTTGGAAGTGAAATTTCATGAGTAAAGCTGGTTCAGCAGTGAAGTGAACTGTACCGCGGACTTTTGTAGAGTGAAATGTTCCGACTCCACACACTTTGTCCATGTCTGTTGCACCTCAACGCTTCCGCCGATGAAAAGACTCTTCAAGAACAGAAGACGCTCTGGAGGTAGCAAGTACGACGCCATTTTGAAATGATCGCACGACGACGATGTTGTTTGCGTCCGTGATTGGCCAGCAGAGTAACAACCCCACGCGGTCCGTTTTGCCTTGGTTGCCAACTGCTATATTTTTTTATAGGGCAACTCCGGCGATTTTTCGATGTTCACTGATGTTCATAAAATTTTGCATATATGCTCTCTTTTGCATTCTGATTATTTGTACCAAACTATATGGCTGCAAGTCATTCAGTTTTCCGGAAAATGAATTTTAAAAATTGGTTGCGTTCCGGACTCGTGACTTTTTACACTCTTAAAAAAATGTACACCCGTTGGGGTGTCCATTTGCCACACAACGATACACTCTAAGAATAGTTTACACCCTTTGGCTTGCCCCTTCTGCCACACAAAAATAATCGTCATCTGCCTTGATGCGTTTCCTTTCTTTATCGCTACGAGCCCAGAACTTTCCAGTAACGAATGGCACGCGCGTTATCAGCACAGAACAGTTTACACCCTTTGGAGTGCCCCTTCTGATAACGCGCGTGCCGTTCGTCACTGGAAAGTTCCGGGCTTGCAGCGATAAAGAAAGGAAACGCATCAAGGCAGATGACGATTATCCTTGTGTGGCAGAAGGGGCAAGCCAAAGGGTGTAAACTGTTCTTAGAGGGTAATCGTTATCTGTCTTGCTTTCGTTTCCTTTCTTGAAAACGCTGCGCTAGCTGCTCTTGTCGAGAATGCTCTGTCGCGCTGACTACGCGGATGCCATTCGTGACTTGGAAGTACCGGGCTCGCAGCGATACGCAGCGATAAAGGAAATGCGGACAAGACAGATGACGATTATCGTTGTGTGGCAAGATACGACCCAAAGGATGTAATTTTGCTTAAGAGTGTACTGGCCACCCTGTCTTTGCGACGTCAGAGTCTGCACCCCACTCTCGCTGAGATCGTCGCTTAAATCGCCGCTGTTTAGTTCGGAAACTGTAAAAGCTCCCTGTGTCGTCAGGAAACATCATCAGCTTCGCTTCTTTGGTGTTAGCGCCACGTGTACTGCGTGTTCTGCACGCGTTCTACGTGGTTATACATTGTCGTAGTGTAGGACCTGACGTAATTCACTCCGTGACGTCACACGAAGCAGCTACCCGTTTCGGTGTCGTTGTCTCCGTTTATTGGTTACTTAGAATTATTGATGAAGTTCTAAGCAAATTGAACCACTATACAGGTTCTATCCTGGTGTTAACAGCGCAAAACGTAGACGGGACACGAGAAGAGAAGACGACACCACAAGCGCTGACTCGCGCCTCGTGTCCTGTCTATGTTTTGCGCAGTTAGCACAAGGATGGAAAACAAGCCTAAGCTGCTATTCTAGCGAAATACGCTGTACATGTGACAGGACCGTCAATACATTTAAAAATGACAATATCATAATATGGTTCAAAAAACGCCGGAGTTGCTTTTTAAGTTGTATCCTACTATAGCTATTGCTCTGCCCTTTATTTTTTACACCCTGCATGTAACCAAGGAGGTGTGCAACATGAGTGATAGACTCATCGACGAAAACGACACACACACGCACACACACACACACACACGCACGCACGCGCGAACCAACGTTTGCACGCTTGCACGCACACACAAATGTGTTTTCAAAATACGGCAGTAATTCATTGCAAATACAGAAATTTATGAATTTCGCGTTCGGCAAGATAGTGGGGGATATGCTCCGGACTAAATTATTGAAAAAAGTTAAACATGTACAATTTGTCTCGTACCCATAGCTTTAGCATGAAGGTTTGAAAAAAAAAAAAAGAAAAGGGGGAATATTTATTTTTGTAGTCACCATAAACGTATTCCGTGAGATCGGCATCTCATTGGTACTTTTGACCTTAAAAAAAATGTTCACGTACAATTTTTTTTGGCGGCTCTATCCAAATAGTTCGAAAATTAGCTCCTGATAAAATGCGTAGCCTACACAGCGTAGAGTTGATTACACGTTTTACACCACGGCTTTACACAGCCGCACCACTATCTTTGTATAATTGTGTTGGCTACTAGCGCCACAACGACAACACCCACCTATAATATAGTAGCGTGCTAGGCCTAGTGGAAAAGTGGCACCATCGGCTTATCGTCTTGCAGTGGCGAGTTCTTGTACATAATTGTGGCGTGATTTCTTTGTATTGTTTTGAATGCGTTATGGCTCTGTTCGTGACGGGGAGGTGTAGCAGAAAGGTGAGGAATTTGATGTTGTCTCTTGAGGTTTGCTTGCGTCTCTCAAATGAGATATCTCCATTTTTTTTTTCTTCTCCTGCACTTGCTCATCTCGGTCCATCGATGTCGGCATACGTTAGCTGCCTCTCCGCTACCGCCGTACATTTCGCCGTCGTTCTCGGCGTATGCCTGGGATCATTTGTCAACGACAAATTGTGCATCAGCATATGCATAGCGTATTACCTCCTCGTATGCGACAAACGTCTTCGCCGGCTGGCGTGGCCCTGCCGGGGAGCATGTGCTTCGTCGGGAGATCTGGGAGCACACGAGGAAACCGGTTTGCATCGGCGGTTGGGGTTTTGTATATCTTCCTCTCGCCCATGTGCCAGACAAACAAACATAAAAGAAATGCACAGTTTAGCTCTTCCTCGTTCCTTGGCTTTTTTTGCTCTCCACGCTTCTTCCTGTGTGCGACATCACTCGAACGGACGTCTCATCCTACCGCGCGCCGAAGAGAAAACGTTGCCTCTTTTTCAAGGTATGTCGGTGCCGTACTGTAGAGATAGAGCTAAGAAGAAAAAGAAAGGTTTCGTTGTGCGATTTCAGTGTCAAGTTCACCGGCGCTCGCGTCGTGCCAGGTCGGGGTCATTGGCATAATCAGAATGACCTCCTTGCAGAATATTCATGAATTTGCGACTGTATTTTGTGGAAATTCCAGGATACTTATGGTTCTGCGCAAGTCTTGCCATGCTGTGCGGACGAAACAGTTTCAATATTCTCTGTTGACGGTGCTCATTAGAAGGTGAGAGGACATTGACTTAAGGTGTGCGACCTGGTTAACTTGGTCGCTCGCTAGCGAAAATGTAAACGTCGTGATTTTATTTAGATCAGATAATGTAAGCTTCGGACACCGAGGCGACTTTGAGAGCATTGTTGAGAAACTGCGAATTACTACGTCAGCCTTGGTAGCTTATTGCTTGCCTCAGATGAGTCCTGCTACTTCTAGAGAAAACGTTCAGCACAAGCATTACTTTACTAACCTTACATGCAATGGAAGTTTTCTTTGCAATAGTGGGGCTTAGAAGCGTTTCGCGCAATATTAAAAAAAAATTTTGATGACATCACTTTCAGTTACTGTGCAACTTACAGGCACTTCAAAATATAGTTCTCTTTAATTGCTTATTTTAGGATATTATGACACCAGTTGCTTGGAATGCGTGGGACAGTTTAATTAATTAGCTGTGAAATGCATTAAAATCCGTAATAGGCTTTGACAAAGATAGGTCCTCCTATGGAAATGTTGGCCAGCTGTTCTGAGCCACTTCATCCCTGTTTAAGTAAACTTCTATCCCACAATAGGCTTCAACTTATTTCTATCTGGCGATAACACACCCGTGTGCTTTTACAGGTCATTTATGGATTGTTAAGATATAGGTTAGGTGACCCGCCGTGGTTGCTTAGTGGCTTTGGTGTTGCGCTGCTAAGCACGAGGTCACGCAGTGAAATCCCGACCACGGCAGTTGCATTTCAGTAGGGGCGAAATGCAAGAAACACCCATGTACTTAGATTTAGGTGCAATTTAAAGAACCCCAGGTGGTCAGAAATAATCCAGAATCCCCACTGCATAGTGCCTTATAATCCGATGGTGGTTTTGGTACATAAAGCCCCATAATCTAATTTTTTTTATATATGGTTAGGCAACACGGTGGTTGAAGGTTGCATTATACTAAAAAATAATTCTACTTTGCAATGCAAGTTCTGATTCGAAAATGGTAAAATCTTCAAATGGTATTTTTTTGTGCTAGAAAGACGGCGTTAGAGCATTTCACTCAGTGCCAACTGTTTGCTCTACTTCCAAAACCTTGGAAAAGAAAGGTATGAAGCATTTCAAAAGTCTGATGTATGTTCTTTGATTTAAGCAATGGTATTTGGATGGGAACGAACAAAAGAGAATAGCCAGTGCAGCTTGTGTGATCACTAAAGCGGCCATAGGGATTAAAAATAATATGTAGGTGGGCCATATCACTAAGTGCACACTGTGTGTTAGTTTTGTTGCATGCTAATGTAAGATTGAAAGCAAAAAGCAACTATGCTAACAGTTCAGATAATGGAAGTAAGGGTATTCGCCATACCATACATACATCAGTTTGGCCACATGAACGGGGCCAGCCAGGCTAGGAGAATAAAGCTTTTCTTGGTATTGTCAAAGAGGCCCTGAAATAGCTTGCTAACTAATCATAGAATGACATCACTATTAAATTACATCAGCTCACAAATCTCCTGCCATAAGAATTTTCTGAACCCTTCAAGGACAAGCGAAGTTAGACGTAGTTATTGAATGAATCAGTGGCTTTCTCTCTCCATTCATTTTCACTAACACATTGGAAGCTACACAGGGGAGATGGCAAGGGCACACAAGGGAGCAATGCCCTGCTGGCCCCACCCAAATACTGAGTGTGGGACTGTTCGCGCTGGCACCCCATAGCGACCACAGTATCTACACTATGCTTTTCATCTAGGAGACCACGTGCAGCAGATACCGCAATGCGTAACTGTCGCGTTTAGGCTGGCAGCGCAAAGATTAAATGGCTTTTTTGTCTTTTTGAGATCGCAGCCATATGTATTTCTCATTTAACTCAAGTGAGTGATAATTGTATTCTTGAGAATGTTCTTGCGATCACAAAATCAGCCATTAGCTGTTGTGGGTCCAGCTGCTTGCGATAACACTGCATGACGTCATTGCAGGAATGAGAGCAATTTTTCACAGCTTTTGACACCATATAGTAAATTTTCCCTGCTGGATGCAGTGCAGGAGTAGGTGGCTCACATTCACAGGATGGCAAAGTTTTATTGCTATGTTCAAAAATTGTTTCAGGGCCCCTTTATATCTGGGGAATCCTGAAATGAAGCATTCTTGTTTAATACCAGTGTCGCATGGCCACTTTCAATCGCAGTTGAGCCCAATGTGGACCAAAATGCTCAACCATGTTGGCTCCTTTGCGCAAGCTGCGGGAGGGAGCCAATCACGACTGGGAAATTTTATCGCGTTCGGGCTTCATTGCAATCAAAAGTGCACCGTGTGGCACTCGTAAAGTTGCCGCCAGTTATCGTTTTATGTACCAGTGCTTACTCCACATGTACACTCAGTAATTCGGGCCTTTCTGTAGAGACAATGCTTCTTGCAACAAATAATTTTTTGCTTAAGGAAAGATGGATTGCAGGCACAGTAAACTGTTTCTGGCTAGTTAAACATACAGTGCAGTTTATGGTTAAAGGGTACTCTCTGATGTTCATCTCCTACTTTTCTGACAGTTTAGCTGCAGTTTAGCTTAGCCATGTCAATGCACAAAGCTGGTGTGTAGAAAGGTGCCAGGGTCACCGTCTGAGAGTCATCTTCTGCGAAGTCTAACATTTTTACATTTTTTAAAGTAAAAGTTTACACATGCCCCACACTCATACCATAACAGGTGATCACACTGTATGTCACTCTTGCGGTAATTGTAAAACGATGGTACATTAAGGCAAAACTGTAGAATTGAACAGGAGAAGTGCAAACTTGTAATTGGTGCTTATTGGTGGTGCTTATTATTACTGGTGCTTAAGGCAGAAAAAGGTGAAGTGGAGGTAAGACCAAAGGCTAAGCTACAATTCTGATGACATGTCACTCCATATTCCGTGCATCCATAACATGTAGTACTGAAGGGGGCATTAATATAAGTAATGAAGTAATGATATAAGTAAGAAGTAATTAATAGAAGTAATGAAACATTCGATGCTGCATTACTGCAGCATCGAATGTTGCTCAGAAAATGCGCTTCTTTCTTTTTGTCTCGTTTGATCATGGTGCTCCCGTTAATTTTTAAGCAGCAGGTTAAGTGCTTTCCAGATTTACATGTTTAAGGATGAAGGTTCTAAAGCCATTTGAAATTCCAGTACTCGTTTCACCTTGCTCCCTGTTCACCATACCCCTTCTGAGCATGGCCACAGGGCAATCCCTCACTAAATAATATTTGTATTCATTCACTGCACCAACTGAAGAGAGTCGCGTGTGTGACCACGATTATAGCTTCATTACTGCTCTCGAGCTTTTCTGCCTTCGTTTTTCTAGACGGCCATAAATAGTATAGCACTAGTGACTTAGCCAGGGGGATCTAGTGTAAGAGAACTTTACCAGCACTTGCCCCACAGTTAGAATAGCAAAGGTTGTTAGAAATTGGGCACAAAAGTAACAAGAAAAATGGAGAAGCTGCTGAATTGTCAGCAACATTAATTTTTGTGACTCACATGATCTGCTACTGAAATAATTAATTCAACTAGAAAGTTGTATGTACTCTTGCAAGGTAGGCTTGCTCATTGTGAGTCTTGTTTAGCTAGGTGGCACAAGTCTATGCACATTAATGCCAATTTTTGGCAAACTCAGTGGTAGAGCAGTTTGACATCCTGTAAAATGAGCAATAATATGGGGAACCGAGGAGCTCAATTTTTTGTTAGTAAGAATCATACGAAATGTCAGTGAAGCCGTGGAAAGCATAGGGAAAGTTAATTGTTAGAATTAATTGAAATGTAGGATAAGGTAGATGGTCATTTACATTTCAATTAAACTATGAACTTCCATTATGCTTTATTAATTCATGTCAAATGTAAAAGTTGTTTTTGCTTTATTTATCTGGCGTTATTGTCATTTACTTTATTATTTATACATTTCAATTAAACATAATTGTTACCGTGCTTTTCCTGGCGTCACTGTCATTTCGTATGATTATGTCGACCGATTCACCTTTTATTTTCTCTTATTAAAGCCTTTCTTTGTTCCTGCTCTATTCAAGCGTAGGAGCCATTCTTGACAAATAAATGGTTTAATCTTTCATTAAAGCCCCATAAGTAATGTTCCAGTGCGCACTAGTACGGTGCGTACGGCCGTTAGCGGTTTCGAGGTCGCTGTCTGGCAACGGTAGACGGCGAACGCGAATCCAAAGCCACGAAAGAAGGCAGAGCGGAAGACGTCAAAAGACAGTTTGCGCTCAAATTTGGCTTGCGTTGCATTGCAAGGGATAGCACAGCGGGGAGTGGACGTCAGGCGGCGATTGTTTTTTTGGCTTTTTCCTAAATTTATGAATTGTA
The DNA here is from genome assembly GCF_050947875.1 of Dermacentor variabilis. NCBI lineage: Eukaryota > Metazoa > Arthropoda > Arachnida > Ixodida > Ixodidae > Dermacentor > Dermacentor variabilis. Next base: position 119,868,284 of record NC_134573.1, read on the forward strand.
GGGAAATGCAGCTTGATGTGTCGGGGGCGGAAGGAGGTGCAGTACGTCGCTGTGTCTGCTTCAGACACGTGGCGTTTCCATTACCGAAAAATCTTGCTGAAGGTCCACTAGGTGCACCACGTGGTGAGTTCTGCACTTAGCCTAGGACTCTTGCCACATTATTATCGGTTTTCTATCGACACAGCTTGTTTCGTGATCGTAGCCCTGAATATATTGGAACTTTGCATTAGCGTGTCCTCAAGTGCTAAAAGCTGCATTTTTATTTTCATATGAGGGGGGTGGTAGAATTTTTTCCATGGTGTTGCCACGTGGTAACATTTCGCGTCGCACCTTTTTCGTTTGACTGTGCCCTCGATTAGATCGATCGCCCCTTCATCCGCTGTGTTCCACTGGCATGTGTCACTGCTTTTTAACATTTTGCCATGTTTGATGTGATAAGCGAACTTCTCGGGTTGCCGAGAGCTTTCTCGCCTTTGTTATGTCGTGCACAAAGTCTATTGTGGCCATTCGGTCGCCTCTTTGGCGTTAAGTTTCGTGCTAAAGAAATCCCGCCTTGTGAAGTGTCGCCTGCGCCACGGCGTTGATTTCATGACACTACGCCTTTGTGGTTAAGTGTCGGTTGAGCCTTGGCATATTAAGGTGGTTCGGTTGTCCAAAGGGCCAGTTATGGGTACAACCGCTGTGTCCTACCAAAGCCGAACGACATGATTTAAGCTGCAGATCGTCTTTACTTGCCCGAGAGTTGTGTGGTGCTGCAAATTTTAAGTGCAGTAATGTAATGCAGATCCTCATTTAAGCAGTGCCGTGACGGAACCACAGGGCAGCCTTATGCATAGTTGTGTTCTGCAGTAGGATTCTGGCTTGTTGGTTGTGTGATGCCTGTGTTCGGTAGGATATGTATAGGGAGGGTTAACCTGGCAGCAAGCAGATTTAGATTTAAACGAGCAAATCACTCTCTTCTTTGCGGCATAACGCTGCAATCGGCTTTTAATAATTGACCATTGCCTAGATGGGGATTTGTCTAGTACAGCCTGAACTGAGTAGACGCATCATTTGTGTGCCTGCACTTTCATGAAAACTGCCATATTCTAGTAACAGCTGCTTCTGGTCAGCGATAAGTCAAGAATGCAGCATATACCGAATCCACAAGAGGATGATGTGCCTCATTTTGGTCCGCTGCTGTACTCTAATATCATACCCTTATGAATTGCTTGGACACAGGGAAGCAGCCCCTTGATGATTGAACGCACGTGATAAGCAGATGTGACAATGATGGCTCGTAGAACTTGGAATTCAGGTTACCTGAGAAAGTGGTAATAAGGTTAACTGGACCTCCTGTACAAAGACTCGCCGTGGTAAGTCAGCAATGCGAGAGCAGATGTGTAGACAGACCATTGAAGGCTGACCAGCCAACTAAAGCTGGGTTGCCCATTAACAGGCCCTGGTGTTGCTTGCACCCAGGGCTTAGTCAGGGAGGGAGGGGGTCTCCTTGCCTGGCGATCAGCATTACATGGGTGTGCATAGATAACATATATACATACAAATAAGCCTCTCAGCATAGGGGAGACCTTTAAGCACTACTTGCACTTCTAATGTGGAAAGAGCAACCCACCTCACATGCACCTGCCAAGATGAGGGTTTAGTAAGGTTCCTGCTTGAATAAGAAGGGCTGATCAGATAAGGCTGGTTATCTGTACATGTTCACTTTCAAGATCTGTCATTAACCTTATTGAAGGTTTTTGTCTAAAACATCCAAAGGTAATGGTCATGTCTCAGATGTGTTTCTGAAAACATCCGCGGAACACATGTTTTGTGAATCTTCATGGTATATTTTCTGTCTTTTTCAGCTTCCTACTGTTCTGTTACATAGGATGTACAGCAACGGCACTACACATACATTAAATGTAAGTATTTAAGTCCTTGGAGGGCTAACATACATGGAAAGTCGCACTGGTATCCATGAAATTAAAGGAGCTTGAGTCTCTTGCTGCATATATTGAAAGAAAAAAAAATTACTTGACTGCAACCTCAGGCAGCCTCTTGCTTGGGTCACACTGGGCTTATAGATCTCTGTGCCCAGCACATGGTTCACCTTGGACCACATTTTTAAAACTGCATGCTAGCTGTATGTGCACAGATGTATAAAAGTGATTTCAAACTCTTATTGCATCGAAACAAAGTTGCAGTCAAATGAGAAGCAAGCTCTGCTAAATTAGTTTATAAAATGAGGTTGCTTGTTTGGCACTATATACGTGCATAAATAGCTGAAGTTGGCCTCTCTCATTTATAGGTCTACATGCACGTTCGCTTCTTCCAATGGAGTATTTCTTTAGGTGATATTTCTTTTTTTTTAAGAATACTCTACATACACGGGCTGAAGAACAAAGTGTTTTCTTTTTAATTGCAGGAAGTGGTTATAGCCTCCTTCGCTAGGACGCCAATTGGTTCATTTCGAAGTTCTTTGGCTTCCGTTGCGGCAACAAGGCTTGGTTCCGTAGCGATCAAAGGTGCAATCGAGAGAGCAGGTGAGGGGTGCACATCCTCTGTTGAACTCTACTGCCAAGTGTCTGGACAGTTAAGTAGAAAAGCACTGGTCTTGTGGCCCACCAGGGTTTGTTGGTGCCGAAGGTCATCTGCTGTTTTGCGAGAGAGCGGCTGCTGCCAAAACATGAGCACTGCTTGCCAGTGGCGATAATGCTGTACCAATCTACACCAACTGGAATTAGCTGCTCCGTACTGCTCCAAAGGTTTCTTTCTTTTTCCCTAGAATAGTACCATGGGCAGTTTCAGCAGTGCAAAATTTGAGAAGCTACCACATCATATAAAGCATGGTGCTGCTGCATTTGTTTACCACATTCATTCATTCATATCATTACAGCCAGAGGGACTGTTGTTATGGCATGTGGCAGATTACAATTCAACCCTATTTTTATGCGCCAACTGTGAATCTGCGAGGGTTAAGTGACCATGCTGGCACTCTGCGACTGCGGGATTAGTGCAGTAGTTTGCATATTGAGGGCTAGTGTGTGATGTTGCACTGTAGAATAAAAGGTAAGCAGTGTCCACTACTTATGTTGGTCGCTGCCAATTTTATTAGCTTGACCATATGACTGTTTTGAAGAGAATTTGAGGTCGTAGAGTTAAACCGTAGGCTTTATAATAAGCGTGCATGTTGATCGGGGGCCGGACTATGGTTTATGCTCTTTGCTTATGTCATTTGTTAAAGTTCGTAGTCAACAAGTTGAATGTGAATGGAGTGAGCAGCCTTTCCTTAACCTTATTCTGGGAGTGCACACACATCCATTATGGAACAGAGACTCGCGTCACTGATTACGATTCATGGAACAAAATTAGATTGTTCAGAATATTGAGTTTGCGAAATGGTTCTGCCTTAAAGGGACACTAAAGAAAAAAGACTTCGTAAGCCAAAAGATGCAAAACTGAATGATGGGTGGAAATGCCTGATGGCGACTGCTTGGACCTGGTTAACTGTTTCTTGGTAAAGTTGGCTTACAATGTATTCAAGAAGAGTTGGACTGAATTTAGCAAACTTCAAGAACTTATACTGAGCCGCAGCAGCCCAGATTGAATAAGTACACTGAACTACCGGTGCTGTGGTTTTGGCCCAAAATATAATAAGCTGTAACTGTGACCTTCATTTTCTCTTCGAATAATCCCCTTATTACAGCAAACAGAGAGTTCTGGAGGATTATTTTATCTGACTAAACTGATCTATTGTTTTGTTTTAGTGCCCCTTTAATGCTCGGTAACTTGCGCACGATAGGCAGCATGCCATTTTTGGTGTAGGCTCTCCACTATTGACGTCGTGGTGAATCATTTGTTCTTTGCTAGTTCTTATGATGAAATGGTTATGTAAAATAGAGCACAATTTTGTTTCTCTCTGTTCTTTTGGAAGCTTCACATGTGCTCCCAAACACAGGTTCAAGCCAAAAGAAGTCGCAGGAACACAGTTAATCACGAGCTGAGCCAGTATTTCAGTTAAGAGACTTTGTCTGGGTAGGCGACAAAATATTTGTTCAGTGCTGAAGCTTACATTATTTGCGCATTGGTTTTCGAAAGCTGCAGGTGACGTTCATCTCGGTATGGATAAAAAGTAGAATTTGGCATCTCTTTTTTTTTTTTTTTTTTTTTTTTTTTTAGTCTTCTGAGCTAAATGATCGGAAAGCTGGCCCTGCACCATTCCACCGCGCTGGCCTCCGGCACTTTTAACTCGACCAGCAAATTGTGTGCACTGTGTAGCCTACTCCGTTGTAAACGATGTTTGATGATGGTGATTGATAGTAAATGTTGTAAACTTTGTGCAAAGTTAAAGAAATTTAGCTTTCGTTTATGTTCTTTGTTATTCTGATCATCTACTTTTTGTGAAATTAACGAATATGGTTGTGAAAGAATACTTTGAGTCCAAACTGCTTTTCTCTTTAGTGTCATTATTTGCAGATACATTTTTCAAGCAAGAAGCATAATGCGCCATTTTGTTTACTGCTGTGTAATATATGTATATGTGAAGTGTAGAAGTGTGCACCACCTGCCACAGCGACAATATTGTTCTTGTCAAGCGCAAGGCTTCATGTTCAATATTTCAACATCATGGTTGAATGCTGTTTGCAACGGACAGCGAAATCCCTATGCATTGAGCTTTAGTGCATTTAAAAGAGCATCAGTGTCTCACGATCAGTTGTAAGCCCTCTGCTGTAGTATTCCTAATAGCTCAGGTATAGGTTAAGTACGTCACGACCATCCTGAAAAGTTTGGTTGCCAGAAGTGATGCATACTTGGGAGGCTGTGAACACGATTTGGTGTGCTATGCCTTTGCTAGATAGTATCTGATCTGGCATATATCTGGTCCTGTTTGTGTAAACATGTAAAGCATCGACAAACTTTTTGAAAATATTACCGATGTGCAATTTCATCGTAAAGAAGCCGTTTCTGCACTATGACAACGTATTTAGCTTTTTAGAGTTGACAGGTTATTTAGATAAAATTGGAATATTAACACTGTGCAGAACGCTGTAAACAACCTGCAGTTAGCAACCATATTGTGTATTTTACTACAGTGCAGCCTGAGCTAGCGTAGTTCTGGTAAAGCCAACATCCTGTCATCGTCAGCAACAGCAGCAGCTTATTTATCTCCACTGCAGGACAAAGACCTCTCCCAGTGATCTCCAATTACCCATTAATTTTAGATTTGGCCAGGTTCAAAAGCCCCGAAGTGCTATTGTCATGTTACGCTCGTTTTAATTGAAATGTTAAAATAATTTTGTCTCGCCAGTTTACATGTTTTTTTACAAAGAAAATTAACAAAATGAGTAAATCATTCTTGGAACAACCAGGAATTAAGACATACAGTCGACGACCGATAATTCGGACCCCACAGGGGGGAACATAAGTCCGAACTGTCGGATATCAGAAAAAGAGCAATATATCCAAAAATATATTACTTTATTTACATTTTAAGGCCCCTGTGCAAGGAAGAAGTAGTCTGTTCATTGCTGCATGCACTTCCACATACATGCAACCAAGTCCACCTGTATTTCTATGCGTTTTGTATTGTCTCTGTATGCCAATACAAGGACTGCAAAGGCTCGAGTCAGATCTGCATGTGAAGGCTCCGCACCACACTACACATCATCATTCGAGTTAGAGTTGCTGTTTGATGGTGGGAGAACTTACTAAATGGTTTCGTCATCGTTCAATTCAGCACACGACACCGCGCTGTTGACATCTGCAAAGTGTTCAAACGTAATGGCGGCAAGAATCTGCACACCACAGCCTAGCAGGTCATCAGTGAGGTCCACATTTGAGCTCATTCTGTTAGGTGGCAGTTCAGGCTCTTTGGCTGCAGAGTCGGGGTTGTTCGGAGTTGGACTACGAGGGCACTGTTGGTGTCATTTGAAGCGGACTGTCGATAACTTCATTAGAAGCGGACTGTCGATAACTTCATTAGAAGAATGTCTTGGAGCCAGCAGAGCACTTTCTGGAACGCAAACTAAACAGACAAGCACAGAATGGTGGAACGCTACACAAAGGCAAAATTGAACAAGCAAGAGCGGGCCATGCGCAGTGGTGTCGGAATAGGATGGGGTAATCACAATGTTGAAGCGACCTCTAAAGCCTCCGAGATTTTCATTTGCAGTTAAATCTGAGGCGTAGGGCTGTGACCAAGGCAAGGCCTCAGGGTTTGCCATCTAGTGTGTAATCTCTGAAGCCATAGTTGATGTCTAGTTGAGGTTACCAGAGGAGATAATGGCGGCAGAGTCAGGGTACGCTACAGCCATGGGCAGAGTCCAGATAATCGAATTTAGAGCTGGCGGCTGCCTGAAATATCGGTTGTCTCTACACAAGCCTGTAGGGCCATTGGCAGGGCTGCAAAGCTGGCCAGATTACCAAGCATGTCCGATTTATCGGTCGGACGGCTTATGGTCAGAACACATTAATAATTTTACATTGCATATTAAGGCATGTGTTGTCTGTCCTGGAATTCACATGTTGTGTGTGGGATCCTTTTCATGGTACATATTGATGCTCTTGAACGTATACAATCTTTTGTTGGAAGGTTTGTCTTGGGAAAATGCGACTGTATAGGAAAATTATGGAATGTCTTGGCTGGGTTTCTCTAGAGCGGTGACATAAGAATCTGCCTTAAGCTCTTTCATTCAGTATATGTGCCACAATAAATTTGGAATTCCTTCCAGAGTGGTATCTACCCCGGCTTTGTTTCAAAACACACGGATAATTAAGGTGAAAATGGGACATCCACCTAATCGTAGCAATTACTACAAAGAAAACCCATATGGGTTCCTCGAAAGAAAAGCCTCGCAGTTGAAGAAAAATTTGTCCTGGTCCGGGACTCCAACCTGGGAACCCACTGCCTTTTCGGGGCAGCCACTCTACCATCTGAGCTAAGCAGGCGGCTAGCACATGGCAGGGCGAAGTCGAATTTGTCAACAACTCGAAGCAAAGGCAAGAGGGACATAATAGTTCTGCGGATCCCACAAGGTAGAGAGAAGTAATTAAGGGGAAAATTGAGACATCCACCCAATCCTAGTAATTGCTACAAAGGAAACCCATACGGGTTCCTTGAAAGACAGCCTCGCAGTTGAAAAATTCGTCCTGGTCCGGGACTCGAACCCTGGGACCACCGCCTTTCCGCGGCAGCCTTTGTACCATCTGAGCTAGCCAGGCGGCTAGCATTACATCAAACTCTTGCCTTTGGTTAGAGTTGACAAATTCGACTTCGCCCTACCGTCTGCTAGCCGCCTGGTTGCCTCAGATAGCAGAGCGGCTGTCCCGGAAAGGCGACAATACCGGGTTCGAGTCCCGGACCAGGACGAATTTTTCTTGAACTGCGAGGCTTGTGTTTCAAGGAACCTGTATGGGTTTCCTTTGTAGCAGTTGCTAAGGTTGGGTGGATGTCTCATTTTTCCCTCAATTTCTTCTCTCCACCTTGCGGGTTCCCGCAGAACTGTTACGTCACAAGTATAATGTATGTAGAAGACTGGAATAATTTGTCAGTGGAATCGGTAGACTGCAAGAATGTTGACTTGTTTTATGAACAGTTGCCTGCAGCAATAATGCCTTACTTGGGTTTCTGGACTCAAAATAATGAATATTGACCATAGGCTGCAGTATGTTAAATGCATACTATCTCACTGGTAGAATTTGTCGCTGTTGAGGTGAGGCTTTGCTTTTCACCTGTGACCCTGTCAGTGAGCCAGGGCAAATGCGAGCACCAGCATTCTGAATAAAGAAAATATGCATTGGTACGTTGAAACGAGTAGAATGAGGAAAACAAGGGCACGATCTCTTGCGTTGTTGGTATATAGCACATGAAGCTAACTGCCTTTGACGTTGGGAAAGCTTAGGGAAAATAAATTTGGTTTTGAAATGAAAATACTCGATGAAAGGAAAACTTGCTGCGGGTTGGGAGCCTAACCTACATCACTACAAGTACAGTAAAACCTCATTAATTCGTATTTCACGGGAACAAGGAAAGATGACCCAATGTCAGGTTGTCGAGGGTATCAAGAAAACAAACAAATGCTTACTACGTCAACATGGTTTTATTTACTGAATGAATCTGCAAATCATGTTTCTATTTTGCTCAAAGGCAGTGAGGGAGCTGCAATCGTAGTCATCTAGGGACTGATTATAGCACTTGCAGTAGCGAATGCTTTGCAGCACAGCCATAATGTGTGGCGTCATCTGAGACATGCTTTTCACTATCGCTTGCACATCCCAATTTTTTCCGTCAGTGAGCTTACGTGAAGAGATCATCCTTCCATCACCATGTAGCTGCCATGGCGTATAGCATACGATGGTTTAGCGGCCAGTTACCTGCTCCTAAGTTAACATACGTGATCAAGGTTCGGTTGCCATCTTTGACTTTCGACCCTTGTCTGTATATTATTGGTAACTCACTCGCATCTGTACCGTATCCGCTCCGCCGTGTCCATAAATAGCACTGGCTAGTACATCCAGGGCTAGGTTTAGTACACAAATACGTATGTGCCATGTACAGTGTGGCAGCTCAGTGTTAGAGCATCACATACATATTGTGGAAAATGTGGTTTGGATCTCACTGACAGCAGGTTTTTTTTTTTTTTTTTTCATCTTTGTTTCCCTTTTCGTTGTTGGGCATTTATACATTTAATTAAGAATGAGTTCATTTTTCCTGGCTTCATGTAGTATACCTTAATGGCACCTCTTTTCTGCTAATGGCTGGCATTTCTTTTTTCTTATTTTGGATGGTTTATCGCAGGAATCAAGAGTGAAGATGTTCAGGAAGTCTTCATGGGCAATGTGGTCTCTGCGGGGGCCGGGCAGGCACCAGCAAGGCAAGCGGCGTTGGGAGCAGGCAAGTATTCTTTTGACACTGAGTAACTTGGATTCATAATGATGGTGGTATACCTGGTCAACAGACCTCGATGATAGTACTTGGTTTTGTGACATGAATTTAAATATTCATCTGCGAGTTGAGAAAGCTTAACATGTGTTACCCCCGTTTCAGGCATGGGGTTGCTGGTTTGATCCCTTGTAGCTCTGGCTGGTGTTCCGATGGGAAAGAAATGCACAAATATTTTGTTCAGGCACACATTATTGCCTTACTACATGCACTGAAAATTAATTAAATGGCATGCTGCCAAACATGAGGTCATGGGTTCAACTCCCAGCTTTTACAGCGGCATTCCAAAAGGTAAAATTAAAAAAAAAAAAATGTGCCATGCTTTTTGGTGTGTGTTAAGGTGGTCAAAACTAATCCGGAGCCCAGGAGCGGAGGGCTCCTGTGTCTCGGATAGTCCATTGTGCAGCTTGGAATGTAAAAAAACCATGCAGTTTTCATTTTACTTCCAGTGATTCCGTTCAGTAAGGATGTATTGTGACTGAGAACTTATAATACGGAACTACACCTTTATAAAAAAAATTCTATGCTCATTACACGTGTTTGAGGCTGGACAAGACTACAGTGACTTTGTTTAACCCCATCCAGGGTGTTGAGTACCCCAGGCCTAGCCTTTTTCTGACCTGGTGGTTATTAATCCCTGGAAGAGAAAGCTTGGTTCGGTTTCCACAGGAACAGTAAGGACGCCATCTGCTGTCTCCTACTAAGACCAAACTACATGCTGCATTTTAATGAAGCACCACAGTACTGATGCTATTCTGTAAAAGGAACCTCTGTGGCCTTGTTCTGTTGTATTTCAGACACACTATTTTCTTTGTGTCATTCGTAGTCACATGGCCCCCTGCCATGGTTGTCCATATGTAGCCCCATTGTGGCAGCTATTGCACATGGAGTTTACGTTAATAACGATACTATAAACACTGTTGACCCCACTTACAACAATACCAGTTTTAACAATATATTGGGTTATAACACTGAGAAGTTGCTGCACCGTCAACTTTTGTATGTTTTCCATGGTAAAATAACCTGCTTACTCCAATGCCCTGATGCTGCATTATTGGTTATAAGGATGAAGTCTGACTGCTGGGTGTTCGAGCCAAAAGGTAGTGAAATGTGAAATCGTTGAAAAGCTGCTGCATGATGGCCTGCTGCTCCAACAGTTGCGGTGCACTTGTTTTCCAGCCTTCCCTGCGCGCCTCTCTCCCATCGCCCTTCCACCCCTCTGAACACAAATGGGTTGTGCCCATAGCTCCACGCAGTGCCACCTCCCGAAACACTAATGAACTGCACCAACTGTGCTGCTCGCATGTTGCTCGCTAGCTTCTCATTCAGCGTAGTTCTGCAAACAGCACAATCGCTGGCGTTCATCTTTGTTGGTTGCGTTGAAATCGTTCATAGCCATGTTGTTTCTCAGCCTCATTTGACTTGCTGCCGAAACTGAAGTTGTCTGATCTGCCTGCTGATCATCGGCAGTGCACGATGTTGCCAGTGAAAAAAGAAAGCACAAGGCTATAGATTTGGAAACTAAGTACTTCTAGCTGATGAGGCAATCGTCGAGAACATGCCTGAGTTGAATAGCCACAGCAACGATGGCAGCGGTAATTTGGTAGGGCAAGCCACCTCAACGTGTTCCTCACGAGAGGCCCGGCAGATGAATCACTTCCTCCGGGGCTTTGTTTTCGAGAGGAACCTTCCGCTGCACTACGTGGAGCACCTGGATGCCTTGACGAAGGATGTCGGCAAGCTTCGCATAAAGCAAGCAAAGCTGACGTACGTGTGGTTTTCTCGTGCAAGCCAGTGGGAAGTAAGTGGAAAGATGCTTGTGGCGATCTCGCCTCAGCGTCTCTTCTGGATTTCTCAAGCTGACAGGCTGCTGCGGTAACCTTCTTGCATATTTAACAAGGTCACTTTTGGGGCCACCAAAGCGATGCCTCGGCAGTGCTTGCATATCGCTTGCCACCCGTCACCCGCTTTGTAGTTGTTATAGCAGTGCCGTTCCTTACGCCAACAGCTGCAGCTTATTACACACAATTGGAGCGCCCAGGAAGCTGTTAAACGAGTGAACAGAATCGGCAGCCGGATGGAGGAAGGTATAGTTTTCTGACATCAGCCCTGCCATCCTCCTATTTTTATTTTTTCATGCAGCCCAGTTGTAACAATGGAATTTTCGTGGCACTTGAATATTGTTATAAGTGGGTTCGACTGTAATAGTAATATAAGGCTTTTTCTTATGAGCACGAGGTGATGGATGTGATTTCTGGACTCATTTCAATGGGGTGAAATGCAAATATGCTCCTGTGCTCCTTTAATCCCTTAGCCGTTGCCTTTGGCAAGAAATTTTTTATCTAAAATGCTTACCGTGTTTATTCAAATATAGGTCGACCTTTCTTTTTTCTTTTTTTCTCCTTTTTCTTCAGAAATGTTACTCGTGATAGTTACCAGCCTGTATTCATGGCCGAAGAATTTCGACCTATATTCACGATGAAAGCTAGCAAAAGTACTGAGCTAATGTAGTTCCAAGGTAGAACAGAGCCGCCGCGGGAGCTGCGAGGGCCAAGTCCGCAAACCAAAACGCCCTGCCATGGTTGTTGATACCATATGTCGAAGCCACAGTTGCACAAATCACAAATACCTTATTTGCTAGATTCTAACGCATGTCGATTGGAATGCACATCTGTACGGTACAGTGCTAACTAAATTAACAAGCATGGTGTCACTCACTCTCCACAGAAACTCGCTGTCAGAAGTGCGGCAGCACCTGCGCCTCGCTTCAATGCAAACTATAAGCAGCAAAAACACAGCGTGCGGTGGACCCTGTCCCCGTTGCAGATTGCTTTCAAAATGGGGCCGAGGCAACCATATCGCCAAAGTGGTTTGTCGCAAGTACGTCCTGCTTCGGCCCGCTGTGTTGCTTTGCTGGCAAAAACGGTCTTCTGTTTGCACGCTGCACGCAAGTTTCGGGTAGTCCGAACTGCTGTGATGCGTCCAGATTTCTGTCCGTCTCCGCACACGGGATCACTTTCTCTTTAAATGTGGCATCATGATGAACTCTGCACTTCGTGCTGATAAAGCAATCAGAAAACGAGAAGACAGATGGTGGACCAATGCCTAAGCACACCTACTACAGCCGCATGGAGGAAGCTACGCCAGCTAGGCTCAAACCTTGTACGAGGCGGGTGGTCAAGAAATTAATTAGTCCTCTACTACGATGTTCCTCATAGCCTGCCGTGCAGCTTGAGCTGTTATGCCTTACAATTTCTTAGAAAGGTATTTGGAGCTGATGTCCTAAAAATGGAAAGAACTTAATTCTTGCAACCTGTGAGCCTCTGACTGAAACCACGTGGTAGCTTCTTCCTGGCAAAGCGTGACCTCCGAGATCACTGGTGCTGTTAGACTTAGTGATTAAAACTTTGTGTTGTGCATTATTTGAATTGTAGAATTGTGCAGTGCTTCAGTCTTGATTTTTCTTGGCGACAGTATGTTTATATAAACACAGTTTTGCATTCCACCCCCATTGGAATGTGACAGTTCTTTGGCAATTGAACCCGCTTCTTCGTACTCGGCAGAATGCTTCTGGCCTCTTCAGTAGTAGAGTATAAAGTAGCCAAAGCATTTTGGCCAGTTGTGCAGGCTCATTATGTCCATCTTATGACCACATGGTTGACTGTCTGTGTGCTTGAGTCGGTGCAGCGATTATGGTTAGGTTTTACTTCTGTAACCAACGCTATAGAGGTACTGTTTTTGGTCATTGTGTGCTGCATTGCATTCATTGCAGGTCTCTCACAGTCCACACCATGCACCACAGTTAACAAAGTCTGTGCATCTGGTATGAAGGCAATAATGCTGGCAGCCCAGAGCCTAATGTGTGGATCTCAGGTAATGTTCTTGCACATCTGATCAGCCTGCATACGTCAGTAGAAGCACTGCAGAGACATCGCTGCATGCTTTTAAACTTGTTTGCTCTGTAGTAGAGCAGTTCTATTCTACACTTCAATTTAACAAAACTTGTGCTTGTTGTATGCATTTGCAGTAGAACCTCGTTGATATGTTACTATATTACGTACGTTTCACTGGCACCAATTTTCGCGATCGAGAATACAAAAAATGACCTAGTAGTCACGCTCATTTTTTACTGGTTCATACGATGGAAAGCACAATTTTTTGGCACCAACGTTCACTACGTCGCCAGGCTGCAATCATATACGTTTTCTGACCGCTAGATCCCACGTAAACAAACAACTGCGCGAGGTGCAAGTGGTCAAGAACAGTATAGCTGATCGCCGCTGCTACTTATCTGCAATACTCGCCTACCCGTCTCTTGTGAAAATGCCGGCGCGCACTCAGTTTCTCATTTCAGTACCAGTAAATCTTATCCGGGGTCGTCACATGCGGCATTCACAGCTCTCACCGCCAATCCTATTGCAATAAGCATTTTCACCTATCTGTTTCACGGTGTATTGTGCCGTCGGAAGAGTAGCACATGGTTTTAATAGGCAATAACTGAATCGCGCCGCCGCTGTTCCATGCTGCAGACTGCGATAGTGTACGTTTCCCGACCAATGGATTCCATGTGAACAAGAAAAGGCACGAGGCGCACGATATCGACAACGTATGTAGCCACTCCTCTCACATGAAAACGACTGTTCGCACAGTTTCTTATTCCGGTACCAGCAAATCTCCGTCCAGGTTGTCACCTGCCGCATTCAGTTATCACTGCCAAACATGTTGCGATAAGCATCTGTTTTCTAGCACGCGGTGCATAGCGCCATATGTGGCCTACTGCACGCTTTTAGTAGGCGATCATCCAAACGCACCGCTGTTTTCTGCTGCATTCTCTGCTGCAGCGGTGCAATGTGGGCATCACATCTCGCTTTGCTTCCAGCATTACCCACCAGCTCGATTTTGTTTCGGTTTCCCATCACCCTCTTAAAACAAAAAAACGCGCCTTAAGACATGGGAGCACCACCAGATCAACATGCGTCGGCGACTCGTGCCTGCGGCAATAATCCACGCAAGGCTTCACATTGCGTAGAAACAATAGTTGAGTCTTTCAAATTTTTTATTTGCTCCTGATTGTGTGTTTTCCCAGTTAGTACAGGCTTTTTTCAAAACGTATGAATGAGGTTCTGCTGTACTTGTAGCATTTGTGGCGAAGAAAAAGAAACTTTCACCTAACATATTCTTCTGTGTGCAAATGTCAGTAGGCAGGCTCCTGCGTCTATTGATTAAATATTTTAAATTATTTTGGTATTCAATACTTTCTTCAGCTCAAATTTTAGTACATGGAAGTATTTGAAAAGAATGAATATAAATTTGAAAAACAACTAGAAACCATAGCTTTGGTTCGGTGAGCAAGTCACTTGACTCAGCCAAGATAAGCCATGCAAATTCGTTATAGGTCGACGAAACACTTTTGCACCTGCTTGATTATTCAAACATCCCTGTGGCACCACCGCCTTCTTTTATTCTTCCATCATTGAACCAGTATATAATGGCGACCGAAGTTTCGAATGCCATCATGGCATCTGGCCCTATTTCCTGAACATTGTATGTGCCCACAGTGCTAAGTGGTGGCTGTGTAAAGAATTGGCGCCATTCAGGTTGTCCCTGTACTCTTGCTTTCATTAGCAAGATGGTTTTTCAACATTCAGCATAGCCACTAAAAACTTAGCACCAAACCATAACTTTCGTCACTGACAACCAGGGAAGTGCTGTTGGTTGGGCTTAAGCATTTGGCCTAATGTTCAAGCTAGGTGGCAAACCATTGCAGCAAGCACAGGCTTGGTTGAGGGCCACAGAAGCAGCATTAGGGCCCATGAGCAACCAGCTGACAATTACAGCAGGTATGCCTGCCAAGTTTGTCTGTGTGCTTAATAGACAGAACAACTTAAGCTCGTGTGGATGGAAAGCACAGGGCTGAATTTTGCGCAGCCTGAACTACTGTAGCATCAGGCTGTTAGGTCACACATCATGGCATCACTTCGACAGACAAATGTGAAAAATTGTGGCCTTCAGTGTATTTTAGCTAAATTAAAGCACCACACTAAGCCAAAGTACAAAATTTGCTGCCCTGCTGGCATTGGAAAATATATTGAATTCACATTTTGGCATGAAAATGTCTTGAGTAACAGCACTTTGGAAAATAAACTAATTCCAGAGATGAAGCACTTCGCCTCTGTCCAAGAGGGGTCTTCTTCCTTCTTGTCTTTTTGGGAATGTCTGGCCCTTGTGGCAGCTTAATACAAATCCCACATTTCAGTGCAGTGCACTTATAACGATATCAAGAACAAAAAATCTGATAGTTATAACTAATCATCGCTATATCTGGACTGCCGTAAAAAAAAAGAAGCTGCCGAAAATAATTTTGTAGCTCTGAAACCAAATTTGCTACCTACGATAAATTGGCGAAGTATACATGCCACAGCTTGTTGAAATCCCAGTAGTTGAAAGCTGCAATTCGTTGATAGGCCTCTAGCTAGGTGTCTGTGTCTTCATAGGATGGTCCATGGAGGGTTGTTGGGTCCCGAGGTTGTTGTAGCAGAATGGGGGATACCGGGGAAGCCATTGCGGTTGCTGACTTTGGCTTGATCCCTTTGGTCTTCTTGGGAGGAGGTCCATATTCTGGTACCAGACCTTGCTGCCTACGGCTAGCTTGCTGGTCTTTAGCGACGTTGATGTTGTCCTCCAGTTTTGGGCTTGGATCACAGCTTTGCGGGGGCATTAGTTACATGAACGCACTAGCACCTCCACCAGATGTCGCGTAGTAATGACAGTGAAGAAAGCAGCAAAACTGGGAATGACGAAAATAGCGTTTTATTGGGCAAACCTGTGCCCTCAAAAATGGGCTACACTCAAAGGAATGGCAATAACATTGAACAGAGTCGGTGATCGTTGAAAATCTGATCTGCCAGTCAAGCTCATAGGCTTTAATACATGGGTCATCAAAGGTTCCAGAGTTATCGCTGGTGCACGCGTGTCTTCCAGAAAATCCTACACAGTTTGCATCGCACATGCAGTCAGATTACACAAGCTTCGGTGACAACATGCAACGGGTAGAAACATAGGTAACATTAGAGAAACTTAAGATACATGCGGGTGCGTCCCATGCTGAGCAGTAACATTTCTTACAGTGGAGAGCGGTCACCCGAAAAAGATGAACAAGTACACATGTCAATATTGGTTGAATAGTAGCAGTAGTGCCATTAAATGTTTATTCGAAAAAAGGTGTTTCAACTTAGATGTAAGGATTGTTTAGTTCCCTCACTTATTGTGCTATTCTGTACAACAGCGAATAACTTGCTGGGTTTCGCTATCGTAGTGAGTGGATGAGAGTTTGTTGATTCTGCTTAGATTTTGATACCTTAGCAGAGGCTCCGAAGACTGATTCTGGAGGACCTGTGAGTTTCGTAAGCAGCATTCTTTAGTTGTCCAAGCACCCCAGCCAATGGAGTATTACCTTGCTCCCCACCATTTACCCAGAAAGTGCCTTTTTGGCAATGTCTGGCCCTTTGGTTCCATAAAACCAAAGTTTGCTTAGATAGCCAGAGTTGTCACTTGGTTGCCTCCAGCAGGCCTGATCGGATGATTTGTCGCCAGGACGTTGAGTACACCAGGTTTGCTTTCACCTTGCCTGGTGGTAATAAATCGCTGGCAGAGAAACAAGAGTTTGGTTATCCACAGGATGAGCAACATCATTTGCTGTGTCCTACTAAAACCAAACAACATGTGCTGCTTGTCTTCAGCATTGCAGTAATGGGCAAGTTCCCCTTCTGTTGATCACCATCTGTATCTTCGTCTTTTCAGGAGGTCATGGTTGCTGGTGGCATGGAGAGCATGTCTAACGTTCCTTACTACATGGCTAGAGGGGAAACGCCATATGGAGGGGTTCACTTACAGGTGAGTTGTTGCAGTTACTGAAAACTGGATTACCCATTAGACTACCTGTGTAGTTAGGAAAATATTGAGTGCTGGGTGTAGGTATGGGAGGCTCATCAAGGCTGCATTTCTTGGTCAAGATGTTTTCCTGTATAGCCCACTACAAAAATATTAGTAAGGTAGTGAGGTTGCAATATGTCGAGTATAAAACCTGCTTCAGGCAGGACTACACAACAATACAAAAAGCGTGGCATTGAAGCTGTATCAGAAGGCAGTCTTTTCGTATGTCCTCATTATTACCATGCAATTACAACACAATTTGACTTAGAGCAGCATTGAAAGCAGTGATGAATAATTACACAATTGAGATTATATTTGGAGCTTTGCTTTATATTGACTTTGCTAGGTTGCCTTGATTAAATATTTCTGTCCACATTAACTTGTGCGTAGTATTTATTTCTTTACCAGGGATTGTACATTTAGGTGAGCTTTAGGCATGCAAAAATATGATGACTGACCATGGTGCACTGCGGCAGAACAGTGTTTTAGGGGAAAAGTTTATTGCTTGCATAATTATGACCATCCATTAATTCCTACAATTGGTTGAGTTCGTTAACCTCAACTAGGGATGGCATGTCTAACGATTTCGTTTTGATTTCAGGATGGCATTGTGTTTGATGGCCTGACAGACGCATATGACAAGATTCACATGGTGCGTAGTTTTCTTGGTCCTCAAAGCTGTTAAAAAGCATGCTTTGATATACAAGGAAGCCTGGTGTGATGTATAAATTGGGCAGTGATCTCTATGAGCAGTTGCCTTTGCTAGATAGTATCTGACTGTGCTGTTTTGCTGTTTGCATGCGAGATCCTGCCTTTACTTGTGGTACAAGTAGAAAGTTCTTGCCTTTTCAGGGAGCTTGTGCTGAACAAACTGCGAAAAAGTATGAGGTGTCACGACAAGATCAGGACAACTTTGCCATAGACAGCTATAAGAGGAGTGCAGCAGCTGCAAAGGTAATAGTAAAAACTGTTAACGTGATTTGTATTCAACAGGGAATTTGAAGCCAGGATGTTGAGTACACCAGGCTGTTTGTTACCTAGCCTGGTGGTAATAGATCGCTGGCAGAGCAACAGATGTTCGGTGATCCACAGGACCAGTGACATCATTCTCTGCGTCCTACTAAAACCGAACGACATGAGCTTGTCGCATTTCAGTGTTGCAGTTGTGGGAAAGTTCTCTTGGTCGTCACTTGGTATGATATTGTGCACTTGAAAGTGATTACAGTCCCCACTTGATTTTTTTGAACACGGGCACAAGAAGTCTGAAAAGACAAATATTAATGATGAAATGTTTTTTTTTTTCCAAGTGGCAGTGCATGGTAAACTAAGTTCATAGAATTATTTTTTTGGAATTTCAGCATCTACAGTTGCTGTCTTATTACAATGAAATTTGAATAATTAAAATCTCATTTGAATTGACTGATAATTTGGACTGCTCTGTCGCTCCCTGCAAAGTTCTATGTATTTGAATAGAGAAAAACTACAGTTAATTCAAACTCCAAAAACCATGCGACAGTTATTTCGAACAAGATCTCACACCCATGCAACACATTTCAGACAAACCCAAGGGAAAGGCAAAGGTTCGATGTATCACTACGTACTAGCTACCCTAATGTACCTGCTGCTTTCCTCTCCCATCCACCGTCTTGATCGTGTTAAGGCGTGCTCAGTCACCGAGCAAGTGGCAAGATAGTTGGCAAAACCTTGAATTCTGGAATCTCATTGGCTATGGTCGTAAAGTCATTCAAAAATGTGGCATTTCAGACGCGGTGGACTGCACTGATGCTGTAGTCCAGAAAGTGAAAGGGAGCTATCCAAGCGCAATGGTGAATGAAGTACAGGCATAGTAAAGAGGTTGTTCACTGGGGAATATATATACCGTATTTAATGACTATAGGTCGACCTTCTTTTTTCCAGAAATGTTACCCCGTAATTAGCTGTCGACTTATATTCCTGATCAAAGCTAGCAAAAGCACCAAACTAATCAAGTTCAAATGTGGAACAGAGCCGCTGCCGGAGCCACTAGGGCTAAGGCTGCAGACCAAAATGCCCTGCCATACACGTCGATACTATACGTTGAAGCCGCAGTCGTGCAAACACAAATACCCTATTTACTCAACTCTTACACACATCCATACAGTACAGTACTGACTAAATTGACAAGCATGGTGTCACACATGCACAAGCAAACGTGAACACATCTCACTCAATGACCGCGGAAATTCGCTGTCAAAATGCTGGAGTGAGGAAGTGCGGCAGCAGCTGCCTCTGGCTTCAATGCGAACTATACACAGCAAAACCCAGCACGCGGCTTGACTCTTATCCCTGTCGCAGATCACTTTCAAGATAGGACCAAGGCGATCGTATCGCCGAAGTGGATCATCGCAAATACGTCCTACTTCAGTCTGTCCTTCTGCTTGCACCCGTCCCACACGCAAGTTTCGGGTACTCTGAACGCCCATGGTGCAGCCAGATTTCCGTCCATCTCTGCACACGTGGTCACTTTCCTTTTAAATGCGACATCATGATGAGCTCGACACTTCATGCTGATAGAGCAAATGTCGAAAATTGGAAGCCAGACGGTGGACTAATGCTCAAGCATACATACTACAGCACATAGAGGAAGCTGCAGCAGCTAGGCTCGAAGTGCGTTCGAGGCGGCCATCTTGAAATGCCGATGGTGATATGGCAACGCATATTTTGAGTTTTACTTGATTCTAATGGGTCGACGCATATTCAAATAATTCTTTATTTCTCAGACAGCACAATATATTGGAGCCGACCTATATTTGTGCTCGACCTATTTTTGAATAAGTACGGTAATTGTTCTGACTTTTTTCTTTCAGTCACGTGCGCATTAGAAGCTGCTTTTTTCTTTCCCCGCAGAAATTGGATGTGTGCGTGTTAGACGCGGGTAACTTCACTCTAAGCAAAGCCAGTGCAGTTAAACCTCGATGTAACAAACCTTTCTGTATCGAACGCCTGGATTTTCTCAATTTTTTTCAATCTCCAATGCCACCCCATAGAAGCTCATGTGTTTGTGGACCTCCATGTAACGAAGGGTTTGGGACATTGATCATTATCTTGAGCCGTAATTTTACTGAAAATTTCTATGCACAATGTGTACGCTTAGTAATTAAAAAAGTATAAGATAACAGGCGGCTGCAAGACGAACGCATGCGATTGCAACAAGAAACTACACACTGTGATGAGGATACGAGAGCTGCTGGAACAGCTAACGCCGCTTCGCAGCAAATGGAGCAACCTTCTCAAATGGTCTTCAAGATTGAGAGCCAGCACACTGTTGCTGCATCATACGGCCGGACCAGCGAGCCAACTCGAAGGTCATGCTCTGCAGCTTATGTAATTGACATCAAGTGGCACTGCTTTGCCTGCTCGGTTTGGCTGGTTTGATGCTTGTCTGTGTTAGGCTTACTCCTGTCTCGGCACGGCGACGGGCATGCTCTCAAAGATGGCGGGGTCGGTTCACTGTGAATTCCGTGAGTTCCGCAATTGGGAAGCACAAAGTTGTCTCTTGAAGGCAAGCTTGCAATTGTGGATGCGGTTTCCGTAGGCGAGAAGGTTGTTGCTGCCTGGTTAAGTATCCTAGCCAGCTCCCTATTGACAATTTTGAGTTCAAGAGAAAGTATCGGCAATGCAGTGGAGTCGGGCCCAAGTTGCAAGAAAAAAAATGGCTGAATACTTCTACGTACGCTGATGTAGACAAGGCTGTTTTTATGCATTTTCTGGACGCACGGGCGCGAAACGTGTCAATAAGTGGCGCAATCTTGCAGCAACAAGCTAAGGATTTTGCGTGCATCCTTGGCAACGACGACTTCAAGGCAAGTAACTGCTGCTTACAAGGTTTCAAGAGCTGGAATGGTGTCGTCAGTATAGTTATTAGCGGCGAGTCTGCCTCTGCTTCGTGGGCAGCCTAGAAGCTGCCCGACACTACCAGCCGCTATGAGGCAGCGGGCTTGTATAACGCCGATTAGATGGCTTTATTCTATGCTGGTCCTCAGAGATGATTGTCGTGGCGGAAAACAAAGCAAACTCTGGGTGACTGTTTTGCTTTGTGCCAACAGTGATGTTAGCGATAAGAGAATTCCATTTGTTATTGGGAGAAATGCCCGACCAAGATGTTTCAAAGGAACCAAGCGAATGCCACTGATACATGGGGCCAATTCGGAAGCCTGGATGACACAGGAAATCTCCGTCTGGTTGAAGCAGTTCAACGAAGTCGTCAAGCAACAAGGGTGCCAAATCTGGCTGTCGCTTGGCAATTGCTCTGCGTATCACGTCAAAGGCCTTCAGCGCTCGAATATCGAGCTGCATTATTTTCCTGCAAATTGCACATTGCTGATTCAGCCCTTAGATGAAGGGGTCATTAACAGCTTTAAGTGCTGCTATTGCCACACTTGATAGACAAGATTCTCCTGGATATCAGCTTTGAATGCCAGACAAAGATTGAAATCTATTAACCGATCAAGATGCTTGCTCCGTCCTGGCAGGACATAAAGCAGACACAGTCGCTAATTGCTTTGCGAAGGCCAAGATATCTAAGGTCACCCGAGGTGGAGTCTGTGGAGACGAAGAGGTACCCTCAAACCTACCTGATGTCACCGTAGCAAGGGATGCACTATGTGCGAATGGGGATGTGCCCAGCGACACCATACTTGGTGTAACTATTCAAGATTGCAGTGACAGTTTGTCAGAGGGAGGTTATAGACGTGTTGGATGTTTTGAGTCAGCTCAAAGGATTATGAGGTAGCCTTGGATGATTTAGCTTTATTGGAGTGCCGCATAACGTAACCCTTGTGCTGAAACAGTAAGCAAAAATTTCGCAGTTTTTTTTTTCTGCTAAATAAACGTTTACGAGTTGGGTTAACTAGGATTGGTGCATGGTCTCTGCTAATATTTATTCAGAAACTGCATATAACTAAAAATTGCAAACATTTTTCAGTTCCGTTATCCAGGTTTAACTGTATTTGCTGACCAAGCCATTAAGCTTTTAAGGCTGCATTTGCATGTTTGCTTTCTTGCACACTCATATTTGACAATGAAGTTGTGCTTCTTGGGCTGTCGTTGGACCATATAATGGTGTGGGCGTACACCTGCATTGGTAGCTGTGGCTGTTGCATTCTACAGCCGAGCACCAAGTTGCAGGCTGAATGGCTGGATGCAAATTATAGCTTTGAACAAAAATTGCAGGGAACCATGCTGCTGCATTCGTTAAACAAGTGGGAGCAACGTTTAGTAAACTGATGTGTCTAATCTCCGTGCTTATGACTTCGAGCATTTTGTGACATTACTTATTGAGCTTTATTCTTCTATATTTCAGTCATATTTTTATAAGCGCATCAGTTAGCCTTTGCACACATGCATAATGTGTCACAATTTGTTGCATTTATAAAGTTATATTTTGTTGAAAATGATGAGTCGTTTGAATCCAGCAGGACGAAGTTGAGAAAATTGTTCCGTACTGGCTGAAGCAAGTTGAAAATTGAATGTTGTTTAGGAACCAGCATGTGATCCTTGCTGTTTGCATGAAGGAAACCGTGTGGGTTCTGAAACGTCTAATAACTTGAGACTTGCTCAGTGACCTATCTCCTTTCTTTTTTTTTTTTTTTTTTTAATGTGTTGTGTTCTATTTTCTTTTTTTTTTTTCCTGTCTTCCATGTGTATGTTTGTCTGCTCTGCTTTCTATATCTTTCAATTTTATATTTTTAAACCAAATATATGTTGCGTGACCTGTTCAGCACCTTCTTAACGTATCAATCCTGTGTTGCTATGCGCTGGAGCAGTCATCACGAGAGAAAGCTGTGTAACGTTGTGCGATTTATTGTTTACAGGAAGGCATCCTAGCCAAGGAAATAGTGCCAGTGACAATCCAGGGCAAGCGTGGCAAGCCAGATGTCGTCGTAGCAGAAGATGAGGAGTACACGAGGGCCAACTTTGAAAAATTTGGCACCGTGCCGACAGTCTTCCTCAAGGATGGTGGTGCGTAACTGTTGCCTGTTTTATTCCAAGCACATTCATACATGTCACTGTTCCTAGTGACCACGTGTTACTGGACTGCTAAGGTGGTAGTGTAATGCCGTGGGGGAACGGCATTAGGGGCTGACCAACAATTCGCACTCGACGGTGACTGCCAAAAAGTCTGAATAATCGGGAGCTTGAAATACCAGATTACCCAGAAAAAAGCAAGTGCCTTTTCAGAAAAGGCCAATAAAGGTGTGCCATATTCTCAGATCATTGCTTCCAGGGATACATTCAATTTCAAACAAGTGGCACAAGACGCACCGACATATAAGAGCGAAGGCATTCTTGTCGCAGTACCAAGCATACCGTCTTTTCACAGTGGCGCGAATGCTGTTGCTTGTTTACTCGTCCGGTGATAACAGTGCGAAATATTGCTTGCCACTGTGGTTAGGCAGTCCGCAGCCGCTATTTTGTAGCTATGCCTTTTCTGATGCTCTTTTTTTTTTAACGGTTCGTCAGTCTGTGGTCAAGGCAATGCTCTGCCTTTGTTATCCGGTGGGATTACCTTGCCGTGAACGATGGATGATCAGAGTAACATAGAATCAAGCAGAAAGCGTCACTGCAAGATAGTGGCCCGCATCCCACCATTGTCATACTGTCGCTACAAAGTACAGCCAACGCATCCGCCGACTGGCAACACAGCATAACAAAACTGTGGTGTGATAGCCAAATGATTGCGTTTTTGTTCACAACAGTCAAAATGTTCGGCATAGCATCTTGTACTCCCCAGAAGTGCACTCTGCTTGTGTCTTCTGGAATAAAGACGATGCTACACTAAACATGGCACATCATTTGGCACAGTTGAGTAGCTGCAAACAAGTTCTACTTAGCTGACATGATAGTGCAACATGCTTGCTTCTCTCTCTCTCTCTCTCTCTCGTCTACATGAGCACATGAGATGCAAATTTCTTATTACTGCACTCCCTACCCACCCCCACACACACGCCCTTGTCAGCATGGACATTAGGGGGTGGGGTGGTTGAGTTGGTGTCACTTGAATGTGCTAACCAGGAAAACGTACAATCCAAATCCATTTAAAAAATTCGGCAGGCTCAACTGTAGTTGACATCTACAAAAGTGCTGAGTGAATTGTTGCAGCACAGTACGCTGATGCATGTTGATCTGGTGGGTGCCTGAGCGGCCACAGGCACACGTTGTCATTTTTGCAGCTTCAGCAAGCTTATATATGTGCTCCTCGAATTCACGCTTATCGGCAGCTTTATTGGGCGGGGAATTTTGGCGGGAAGCTTTGATGGTGTCCACTCGTCGAGTATCGTTGCAGCACGAGATGCCGACACGTGTTGAGCTCTTAATCCAAGTGACTTGACCTGAGACGCACATTGTTGTTTTAATAGGGTGATATGAAACCAAAACAAAATTGTGCTAGTCTAGGTAAAATTTAGAAGAGTACAAATTTGCTGACCAAACTTCAGAACCAAATTTTTTGTACTGACTTGATTATTAGTGCTTACTGGGAGAACTAAGCCTACTCCATAAGACCAGCATACAATGGCAACTGAAATTTTATTCGTTCGATGAATATATTATGAACGAATTTAAAATTTCCTCTTGCAGTGTTCCATTCTAGCTGAAGCTACCGAGTATCTTTTTTTCAACAGAACATCGTCAGTGTATTGCAGTGTATTGTAGTAAACAGCGAAGGTTTTATAGCATTGAAGCTGTGATATTATTAAACAAAATTTACCGTTTTCTGGCTTTCTCATATGCTTCAAATCTGAAAATGTTAATAGGTCTGATCCAGGGTAGCTTTTTTGCTGGGCCAGTGTCTAGCACAAATGATTTGCCCAATTTGCTTGTCGTAATGTGCAGATAAAGTCTAGTAATTGCAGTTGCCTTTTGTTTATTTTGCAGAGTGTCTCAACAGATTTGTGTTATTGTGGTGGACGGCTAATCTTTGGTCATTCATGGAGCATGCGAGAGAGTCCGAAAGCCTTTGCTTGCATCATGTGCCATGTCAGAGATTCTATGGGCCTTTCTTTATCCTCAACGGAATGATAACAAGTGTTACCTTCATTGGAACGTCAAACCTGAAGCTTATTTTGCATTTGGCTTAGAAGGTGCAAAACTCTGGATTGGGTAGGACGTGACCTGCGATGAGTATCTTCATTTACTGCTTTCCTTTTTGCTTATTAGTAAAATCTTGTAAGAGGAGATGTGGCGATGGAAAATAATTTATTATGCTGATATCAGTTCTGAGCTATCTGCTATAGTTTTTATTTACAATTGGCATTCTCTAAATGTCGTCCCCCAACAAATTAATTAAAATCCCAGAAATTGCTCTGGATTTTGTGATAATGCTCACGAAACTTTATTTTGTGCACTGTAAGCATTAGAAATAAAATGGTTAAACTTTAGTATTCTTTTGCCTTACAAATGACTTTCATAAGAGTTGAATTATATAAATATTTAAGACATGCAGATAAAAATGGACAGTTTCATAGCACTTCTGAATGGTTCAAGACATACATGCAAAAACCATGATTCCACCTTCATCAGTTGCAAAATGGCAAAGAAATGAGTGACAGCAACTGCCCCAAAAATTAAACGCTGTGAAAATGTTTTGCCCAGTGTTTTGTTTATCAGAATCACTGCAAGGAAGCTTTAGAGCGCCTAATGTATAGGTTTGTGCATGGTAACGTAATTAAACATGTGCCGGGGGTTCCTTCTTGCTCCATTTAAGAGGGGACATGGCTTTCACATCGCAAAAAAATGGCCAAAAATTCGATTTTAAAAAAATTCATTTTCAGTTTCTATAACTTTTTCTATCTGATTCCGAAATATCATCACTGTAAACCACATAGAAGTGCTCTAAAAGCTTTTATCGGCCAAGGTGACGAAAAATTTCGCGGAAATCAAGAAAGAATGCCATTTTTCGAGCCACACCATCTCCGGAACGGCGTAACCAAGCATCGCCATCTTGGTCTCGTTGCAAAGCGCATTTCTGTCTTCAAATTTGCCACTTCAGCTACCTCCTGCATACAAAAACAAGCACACAAAGAGCAAATGATTGAGGGTCGTGCCGGAGTCTACGATTGGCCGCGCCCGCCATGTGACTCCAGCACTGTTTTCCATTAGTCCGGCGCTCGCATTGGCTGCTCGGCTCCTTGCGCCTCGAGAGTCTGGAAGTCTCCACTCGCCGTAATCTCGGCGTGTCAAAACGGGCGCTACGCGGACATCGTAGTAGCGTGGCCGATCCCTACATTTATGGATGTCTCAGACCCGCGGCTAAGTATGCCGAGCATCGGCAACGCGGACATTGCGACCAATATTTGTGCATGCAATGCTCGGATACGCGGCTAAGCCTTTCAGCACTTGGTGTTTCGGAATTCATGACCAAGCACATCGCGCATGCAATCCCCGAACCCGTGGCTAAGCATTTCGCGCATATGAGTCTCCGACTGTGATCAAGCACATTGCGCGCAGACATCTCGGACCCTCGCCTAAGCATGTTGTGCATCAGCGCCTCCAACTGCAACTACGTACATCGAGCGTAGTCTTCGAGCCTGTGTCTAGACATATTGCGGGTCGGCACCTCAGGCTGTGCGACTAAGCACATTGAGTGTTGACTCCTTGAGCCCGCGGCTAGCAATTTCATGTGTCGGCACCTCGGACAGCATGGCTAGGTACTTCACACGTCGGCGCCTTGCACTGCAACTAAGCAAATCGAGCGTCGACCGTCAGCAAGCCAGAAAATCGTCCTGTGTGCACGACATCAAAGGGCAAAGACCCAAAAAACCACCTGCAAGCCAAGACAGCAAAAACTGAAATCCTGGTGCATTTTAAAAGATGTGAACTGCCCCAAAAAGGTTGAGAGACGTTTTCTCAAAAGTGTGTTTTGGGCATTCTGCATTGTCTGAAAGGGTAGCATGGGAAAGCCTGGACCAATTTTGATCCTGTTTGTTTTTATGTATTCCCTGAAGTGTGCTTGAGGGTATGAGTCTTCAATAACTTGCTGAGGGCTGAGTTTTTTTTTTTTTTTTTTTTTGCATGTTAATTTGTGAATAACAAGTGCTGGTACAATTAGTGAAGGTGAACATGTTTTGTGTAAAAAAACAAAGCGGTTAAAAAAAGTTTTGGACTGTTGTACCCTGCAGTGCTCTTTTGAGCAAAGATTGAAACTACAGGCGTACAAAACAGTAACGAAACTGTTTCGTTACAGTGCCAGGTTTTCCACTAGTGGAACACATGTAACATTTTGTAACTTGAAAACTAGTCAAGACAGCGTAATGAAACTGTATTTAAGACACTTTCGAGTGTGGCTGCCAAATTTCGTTGCTCTAGGTCAAAGAACAAAAACGTTAACTCTGATCCTCACCTCCCCCCTTAGCTTAAATGAGAAAGGAGGTTGTGAACCACTCCACTTGCTCCGGATCGTTATTGGCTTCCTGCTTATTCATTTTTTACCATAGCTAATGATGCATTGAACCTTTCTTTGGCTTGGGCTTATCCGAAAAGCAGTCCACTGGAGTGAGAAATAGTGTTTGAAATAACCATTGCGTCGTTTTGTCCGTCCAATTGCATTGGACTTTTGCCGAGACCAATAGAGCAGTTTGAATTATCCTTCAATTCGAATGAAGTGATTTTGAATACATTTTGAATTGGGCCAAGAAAGCTTCAGTCAGCTGTTTGGAGCTTCTACTTATACTCATGATTATTACCGTCTCATTTTTCTAGGCACCATCACTGCCGCAAATGCAAGCACTCTGAATGATGGGGCTGCGGCCTGTGTCTTGATGACCCGTCAGGCTGCTGACCGGCTTGGAGTGAAGCCCATTGCACGCATTGTTGGTAAGTTGCAGTACAGCACGTCCATTGAACTTGTTTATGTGGCCATAGCTGTAGGTGCTCAGGAGCACTGTTATAGCAATCAAACCTCTTTAGTACTTACACCATTTGCAGTGGCTATAGGGATGTGCTGATGAGGTCGAGGTTCAAGGTGTAATCCCTGCGGCATACCAGTGAAGGCGAAATACAAAAAAAAAAAAAAAGAAAGAAAGAAAGCTCGTGTGCTGAGATGGCGCATGAAAGAATTTCAGGTGGTGAAAATTGTTTCAGAGCCCTCCGCTGTGGTGCTCCTTATAAGCTACCACGCAGTTTTGTATCATTAAAACCCACAATCTAATTTTTAATTTAGTGCAGTTGAGCCTACAGTCCAACCGATTTACAATAAACTCAATGATACTGTGAAAAATAGTTGCTGTATCAGTAGTTTATGTGGACTCTCCTTTGGTTACCTTAGCATTCGGATTCTAAAAGCCATGCACTGCACTCATCACGGCAGGCTTATTTTTGTCGCTGTTGGATTGGAGCAAGGGGCGCGCTGCAGCGTGCGCGCTGTCGTGCCTCAGGAACATTGCATGGTCACTCCTTTTACTGCGACTGGTTTTTAAGTGTTGTAAGTTATGCTGCTGTTGAAAATGTTTGTTATATTCGGCCGCAGTTTCAATAGGCAGTGTCGGAAAGTCATAAATGCAGCAAGATGTGGTAAACAATAAATTGTTATATCTGGGATTGTGATAAGTCAGCTCGACAGTACATGCGAGCATGTGCCATCCCCAATCGCAGTGCGAGCGCCAAGACACCTAATAACTGTACCGGCAGCCGTTCAGAGCAGTTTATGACGTCGCTGTGATGATTTGCTGCCTTCCTCGCGGTTGCGCGTTCCCGACTGTTCTCTCTCTTTTTTTTTGTGCAGTTCCCCTGAAAAACGTATCAGTGGGGATGTACTGTATTCGTTATAAGCATATATGCTGATATTAGCACAAAAAGATTGCAATCGAGTCTATGCAAAATAAACGTAAGCGGGGTGCCTCAAAGGGGCAGCGAAAGGTATCTTGTGGCGTTTCATGGCCCATTGACGATATTCTATGCCAATACAAGGCATGGCAGCAAAAGTTAATACCATATTTTCCTGTGTAATGCACGTCCTGGTATAACTCTCGCCCCCAATTACAACATCTCGTAAAGAAAAAATTCTTGCATATGACTGTCAGCAATAACTGCACAAAACAGCATTAACTCTTCCACGCTATATCTTTGGCTAGCAGCTGTGTCCCCCACATCTCCAATGATACTGATAATCTGCTACACTTTAAAGGAATGCCATCGAGTGCAGCTCTCGTGATTAGAGTTTTGGTTTGCCAGTGCCGTGTGCACTGTTAGCCAGCTGCTCACTCTGCCAAAACGCAAAGTGCTAATCCAAAAAGAATAAGTGACCACGAAAAGGGGGAGAGGGAGCTTCAGCATGAACCCCTAGGAGATAACGAAACTTGAGATGAACAGTTTGCTTTGTGGTGTGGCTTCACGTCAGTGCCACTTGCGCTGCCATGAAGCCACACCTCAAGGTGAAATTTTCATTTAATTTGCTCGTGGGTTGTACATGTGTGTGTTCTGCATCGCTGATAAGGGTAGGATGCAAAATGCCCACATATGGAGATTCCTGTGGCTTCACGACAAAAAAAAAAAAAAAATCAAATACCGATCATTGTTGCTCCTTTGCAACGTGGTCACATGCCCTGCCACAGTCAGATTGTGCCTGTGGTTTATCGTGGCTGTTGCTACAGAAGCAGAATGCCAGAAAGAAACACCTTCCTAGACTGTCTTCTCTGGGAGGGTTCTAAGGAGCTGGCACAGTATTTGACATGCTTCGATCACATTTTGTGGTGTCTGTACCCTCCTTGTGAACATCTTTGCATTTCTTTTCTCTCTGTTTTCTTCATAGCCTTTGGTGACGCAGCTGTGGAGCCAGTGCACTTTTCCATTGCACCTGCGTATGCAATGCCAAAGGTATGAAATGTTATGTGCTGATGGGTTCTAAGCATTCTAGTTTTTGCAGTTTTCTTGTGCACTTCTAATTGGTTTGGTTTTTTAAAAAGTTATATAAGTGTTCTCTCTAGCAAAGTTGTCATGTCAATTTTTATGTGCTATGTTGGTGTTTGGCACAATGCTGCTGCTCAAGTACAAAATAACAGGAAAATTGCCTGCTGCAGATTCCTAGCATTGCTTAAATGCAGCAGGACCCAAAATAAGTGCACCTGTGCTTCAGTGATGCACAGGTTTGCAAAAGATACTGAAGTCGATAGCAGTTCGTACTTTTGCTGCCTTCACTAACATTTGTGAGTGTTATGGTAGACAATTATTAATGCTTGAAAT
Source organism: Dermacentor variabilis (assembly GCF_050947875.1). Classification (NCBI taxonomy): domain Eukaryota; kingdom Metazoa; phylum Arthropoda; class Arachnida; order Ixodida; family Ixodidae; genus Dermacentor; species Dermacentor variabilis. The sequence continues at coordinate 119,898,354 of NC_134573.1, forward strand.
ACCTTTCAATTGCTTAACGTTGAATTTCTGAAGCACTATTCGTTATGGGTGTGCAAACAGAGTAGGTTTTCACTCGAACCAAGAAAAAAGAAACTAATATCGAATCGAATAGCAGAAAATTTGCATTAAATGAGAAAGAGATGAGGCTGTCCGGCAAAGTAAAACATAATACGAAGGATATATGTCAGTTCCCGTGTGCTGAACTCCACCTCTGTGCCTTCATCAACCTGATTGCTCGTTATCATTTTTTGAACTGCATCCTAATGCTTATAGTACACGTCATATGTCATCACCATAATTTTATTATACAGATTTTACTCACTTTGGAGCAACTATTTTTTAGGCCCCTTTACAGCCACGTCACTTCAACTTCATAGAATCCATCACTACACTGCAAAGTCACTAAAACTGGCATGGTGCTTCTTTGGCCATGCCCTTGCGCTAATAAAAACCACACATTCATTCATTCACATTACTTAAGGGGGGACACGGGTCTTTGGCACTAAAAAATCGCAAAAAAATCGAATTTTGGAAAATACTATATTCGGAATCTACGTTCATTATTCTACTAATCTGCAAAGTTTCATATCTGAAACATATCTATTTCAACCGCAATATCATTTTTTTGCATTAAAGGTAGCTCAATTTGTTTAGATGTAGAACCGAAAACGGTGCAATTTCAACGACGCGCAGCTTCCGCGCTATAGCTCCGCTCGCGGCCATGTTGGTATCATTTGAAAGAGCAGTTTTTCGTCTTCAATTTTCGCGCGCCAGCGCTTCTCTCCAGTCACTGGTAACAGTAGAGAAACGCCGCGAAAAAATGATGAAATGCCAGTCGCTATTGGCTGTTCAGGGCACGTGATGAAAAGCGGCTATGCGATTGGCTTAGAGCATCGTCTGCAGCTCGTCTAGAGCGCTTACACGGACGCCATCTTGTCCTGTCGTCGGACGCGAAAGCAACTTACCGCGATGTCAACGAGAAAGTTTGTGTGCCGACATAAGTACGGCAAGAAAAGAAGGTCGTCACTAATTCAGAACATCAGAAGAGTGGCTGAAAGATCGAGAGGCACCGAGGGCGAACTGCAAATCGAAGATGAGCGACTGCAGGCATCGAGCGACGGAGCCGCCGAGCTGCGTACACCAGGATTAGGCTTAGCGGTCCCGTCAACGAGTGACCCTGACGTCGGCCGCGTTCGTCGTGATACAGTGCTCCGGACGCCTTCAGATATTGATGAAGGTAGGAAAAGAGCAGATGCCAAAGTTCGAGAGCTTGCATCGACTGCAGCAACGCAAAGAAAATCGGACTTGTTGGCCCCGAGCGATTCCGGTGGCTGCCCGGCTGACGAGACCAGTTTCACCGTGGTGTGTTTGGAATTGGTGAACACGCTTCTTGAACACCTACAGTGCAAGATATGTGGCGGAAACGCGAAAATATGCCAAGAGGAGCGAGAATACGGCCTTGCCGTAAAACTGTTACTTGTTTGCTCCAACTGCGGTGACAAAGCTACGGTTTGGAGCTCGCCGCGCGTGAACGGTGATAAAAAAGTGAATCCGTTTACAATAAACATTCTGGCTGCGCGTGCCATGCAAGCTACTGGCAACAGACAAACGGCCCTCAACGATATTTTCGCCATCATGAATATTTCTCACCGCGGACTGCACACGAAAACATGGCAAGCCTACCAAAAGACAAAGTTGACGCCCGCCGCGGCTCGTGCAGCCGAGCGACAAGAAAAGGAGAGCGCAGAAGCCGTACGGAAATTGTACAGCGAGCTTAGGCTGGACAATCCCGGGAACATCGCCGTGTCCTACGACGGGTCTTGGATGACCCGCGGGCATTCGTCCCACATCGGAGTCGGCGCGGTTATTGAACTTTTTTCGGGGCTCGTTTTGGACCACGTCGTACTGAGCAACTTTTGTGCTGGTTGCGAACGCGGACCACAAGCTCATGACCCTCTCTATGAAGAATGGAAGGCCAGTCACGTATGCCAAAAAAATACGGACAAGAAATCTGGCGAAATGGAGGTTGAGGCTGGCCTTATTCTATTCAAAAGGTCTTGGGAGAAGCACCAGCTCAGATATACGACTGTTTTGTCAGATGGGGACAGCAGGACGTTCCTTGCTCTAAAGGAGGCTCAAGTCTATGGGTATATAGATATCCAAAAAGAGGAATGTGTCAACCATGTTCAGAAGCGCATGGGGACAGCCCTCCGCAATCTGCTGGCAAAACACAAGGGCTCGAAACCACTAGGTGGAAAAGGGAGGTTGACTGGTGACCTTGTGAACAAACTCAGCTCGTACTATGGCTGGGCAATCAAGTCGCACAGTGATGACATCGAGGCTATGCAAAAGGCTGTGATGGCGACATATCACCACGTAACATCAAATGATAGTCTCGCCAATCACAGCCTTTGCCCCACTGGTCCCAATTCTTGGTGCCGGCAAAATGCTGCGAAAGCTAAAGAAGAGCCAGCACCAAAACATCGTTATAGCCTTCCCGATCGTGTGGCCAAAGCTCTACTGCCTATCTACGAGCGGCTATCTGATAAGAAGCTTCTTGAGCGGTGTGTGCGTGGCAAAACGCAGAATAGTAATGAGAGCCTGCACTCACTAATATGGGCACTCGCCCCAAAAGAGAAGCATGCATCTTTATTCGCCATTGAAGCAGCTGTGGCAGAAGCTGTAATGAACTTTAATGCAGGCCGTGAAAGAACCTCAGCTGGAATTTTACATGAGCTTAGCATGAATCCTGGCCAGCGAAGCACTAAACGCATGAGAGAAAAGGATCGGCAGCGATCAGTCTCATCTGCACACAAACGTGCATCTGCAGACACTGTGCAACAAACACTGAAGAAGCGCCATAAAGGTGGCAGCGATCAAAGTGATTATGCCCCGGGAGCATATTAGTGCTTTGAGAGTGCAAATGTCTTTACATTTCTCCATTTTTTCTAAATAAAGCTTTTTTGTTTGTTTTTTTCACTTTACTCAAAATGCAAATTTTGGCCTCTCAGTGCATCCATAAATGCGATATCTCAGCTCCAATTGCAGATATCGTAATAATTCTTTTTGAAGTGCATAGCTGAATGAATGGAGCACACATTGATGCAAACCATTTTTTTAATTTCCTTTTGACAAATATTTTATATGGTGCATTTTCTCAGTGGGTAATTATCTGTTATGAGACACTCATATTCAATGGGCTTTAATATGGGACATAATTTCACAAACTAAAATCTGCTTGCATTATTGTGTCCCTTATGGTTTACTGAGTCCACAGACACGTACCGTATTTACCCGCGTATAACCCGCCCCTGCGTATAACCCGCACCCCTAACTTTGAACTCGGCAGAAAAAAAAAAAAAAAAACTCGCGTATAACCCGCACGTTTACCTGAAAAAAAAAAAAAAAATGAGCGCTAGAAAGATGCAACTCACACTCAGTGATCATTTCGTTTTCAGAACATTTATTCAAACGACCGCCACCACGTCACTGGTTATCCGATTCTTAATCGACGCCGCTCTCACGACTGCCATCCGAGGCTTCATCGCCACTCTCAAAGACGTAGTCGTGCTCGGAACCATCCAGACTATTACTGATCGCACATTTTTTAAAGCTTTTGCGCACCAAATCGGCCGGTATCGCTTTCCACGCATCCACGATCCACTGGCACAGCAATGGAATATCAGGCCTTCGCACGCGTGCCGTCGGTGTGAGGGCGTACATGCCGTCGGCCATCCACTGGGCATACAGCCGCTTCACGTGTGCCTTGAACGGCTTGTTCAGGCACACGTCGAGTGGCTGTAGCATGGACGTCATGCCGCCAGGTATTATGACGAGGTCGGTGCTGGTCTCGGCAAGGCGAGCCTTCACCGCATCAGTGCAGTGGCCTCTGAAGGAATCTAGTACGAGCATCGACCGGCGTGCCAGCAAGGCACCTGGTCTTCGCTCCCAGATTACTCGAAGCCAGTCACCGACTAGGCCACTGTTCATCCACGAATTTTCTTCCGCACGCACAACGATTCCTGGGGGCAGTGGAATGCTAAGTAGCGTCTTGCGTTTGAAAATCACATACGGGCGCAGTTTCGTGCCGTCAGCCAAAGCGCATAGCATGACTGTGCAGCGCAGCTTGGCATTTCCGCCGGTCAGCACGCTGACTGATTTGGAGCCCTTTTTTTCCATGGTCGTGTCCATCGGCATCTCAAAGTACACAGGTGTTTGATCAGCATTTCCCACCTGAGACAGCAAATAGCTGTGCTCCTTCCGAAGTGCGATCACATATCGTTGAAAGTTCAACAACTTTTCCTCGTAGGCTTCAGGAAGCCGCTGGCACATGGTTGTTCGCCGCCGCATAGAAAATCCATGTCTTCGCATGAAGCGCTGAAGCCATCCACGGCTTGCACGAAACTCACGTGGAATGTTCAATTCCCGGGCCAACTTCAGGGCTTCCATTTGCGCCATCTCAGTCGAAACAGCGTGGCCACGACTTCTCTGCTCCTCAATGAACTTCGCAAGCTGCCTCTCGAGGTGGGGGTACGCGCCAGTCTTCGGACCCCGAAACGCTCGCCTGTTCCGGTTCGTTGCTTCGAGACTCTCTTTTTTCTTCCTCCAGTCGCGAATGCACGACTCGTCGACGTCATGCTGTCTTGCAGCAGCTCTGTTGCCGATTTCTTCGGCAGCGGCTATAATCTTTAGCTTCTCTTTCGCTGTGAAACACTGCCGTCGAGTCGCACTCATGATGCCAAAACAAAGCAGGCAAACAGTGCAAACTGGGGTAAGTACACTAAACAGCGCCTAACGCGAGGCTCAACAATGCTGGCCTTTCGTTGGCCCTTCATCGGCTTGACAAGCGTCGATGACGATGGGGATGGCGGACTACACGGGGAGGCCGCCGCACATTGCGGTGAAGCCGACCCCCCCCTCCCAAGGAAAAAATTCGCAGATAACCCGCACCCCCACTTTTTAAACGCGTTTTTTCACATTTTGGTGCGGGTTATACGCGAATAAATACGGTATATAAAAAATTTTTAACGAGTGATTATTTTTTAATTACTTTCACGCATAATGCCAACTGATTTTTAATTATCTGACGAACTAAGCAAGCTAGAAGGAATGTAATTGCATTTTTGGAATCTGCAAAAGAAACTGAACAAGTTTGCCAAGTTTAACCAAGTTTCATAAAGAAATAAGAGAGTTGTATTTTGATGCAGCATCCCCCCTTAAAGGGCCCCTGCAACGGTTCGGACAAGTTTTGTAGACATGTAGGGTACAGCTAAAGTTAATCATTCACACCACGTCCCACCTCATTAAGGAGGGACGTGGCCCTCAAGAACCGAAAAATCGCGAAAAGGATTTTTGAAAAACAATATTTTTGGGTTGTATGTCTCATAAACTACCTGTTCTGTAATTATCAGCACCTAATTAAATCACAATGTACAAAAAAATGCTGCCTTTTAGGCCATCGCGGCCCACAAAACACGCGCAAATGCCGAAATGAAGTTAAACTTTGTGCACACGCCATTCCCGGCCCATGCGGCCTGCCCGCGCTATCTTGGGGTGGTTTTGACCGTGAATTCATTCTCTGTTTTGCTGCCTTGCAAAATGGCATCGTCGGCGCGGTTGAGGCACGATTGGCGTTTTCCTGCGATGCGATGCGGAGCACTGATTGGCCGGAGCAGCGCATTCAAATCCCGCGGGCTAAAGCGCGCCTGCCAGTGGCGGCGGCTCCTTTGATACCGCACCCGCCACGCTCGTGTCGTTGTTGCCCATTGCTCCATCCGCCTCAACAGACGCCTGCTTGCGAGCTGCTGCTCATCGCCTTGCGTTATCTTTTAGATGATTTTCTCAACCTTTTTCTTTTTTCCGCTAGTTTGCTGCACGCGATGCCGGCAACGAAGCCGAAGACGGTGGAGAGGTTCAGTGGGCGGAAGTGCATTATGCGATTTGTACGAGCATCGAACTTCCGATCTTCCGCAGCGAGTGCCAACTGCATAGACACTTTCAGCAGCAGAACTGTGCTATCAGCTGTCACCAGTCGAAAATCCGACACATTCAGCGTGCCTGGAGCCGCAAGAGCTTTCTAATAAAAAAGAAACATGTTTTCAACTTTAGGGCCTGTTTTCTCGGAATGGATTTTTTCGCTAGTAGTGGAGCTGGGGAAGGCGATATCTCAAGAACCGCTCTTCAGATTTGTGTGCCCTCTTGTTTATTCTCTTCCTGAATGACTTTTCCTGGGGCTAACAGGCTTCTTATTTTTTGAAAGCTGGTGCAGTTAACTTATAATAAGGAATTAATTCTTGATAAATGTGGTCATTACTGGCTACATCAAATTCAAAGTTGTGTTAAAATTTCTTGGAGGGGAAATAAAGAAAAGGGCTTTGTAGCCCCTGGGATATCTATCAAGGGATCATCACAGTGAATTTCAGCTTCCTACAATGTCCTGGCATTTCTCCAGGCTCTTCCTCAGGCATGTACATGAACCACCTAGTTAGACCTCAATAACTCTGGAACTAACACATCTTCCTGAAACACTGCAGTTCCTCATAGTTCGGTGGTGTGAACGCACCCTGAAAGTTTCAACCGGATATATTAAAAAACAAAGTTCAGTCTCCGGGTTAGCCTCCCCCTTTATCGTTTCGATCTGTCTGGTCGGCCTGGTTGAGCTTTGTACCGATAAAGATGCACCAACTACGGCTGGGTCATTCACCGAGGGTACCGGTATTTGAGATATCAAATATTAGATATTCCATCCGCGAACGGAATTATTTGAACTTTCACTATTCGATTTCAACATCAGCGTATTCGCACACCCCTAGTATTTGTCCAATGTTCTTCACATGTTCTTTGATTCTGACATAGTGTCTGGTGGGTGCACTTGCAACACTGCAGTCCTGAGCTGTGTGGTTCTATTTCACCCTCATTCTAGGTTTTGAAGGCAGCTGGCTTGAAGGCTGAAGACGTCTCCATGTTCGAAATCAACGAAGCCTTCAGTTCTGTCGTACTGTGCAACATAAAGCACCTCAAGCTGGACCAATCAAAGGTGAACATTCACGGTGGAGCAGTGAGCCTAGGACACCCGATTGGGTGAGTGTGCTTTTATTTTTGCCTTCTGTAGTTGTCCCATATACATGCAGCATGTGTTGCTATGTTGAACACACCTGCACTCACTGTAGGCGGGCTATGAACTAATAACCGACCGATAAATCAGACACCAATATGCAGACATGCTTGGTAATTCGGACAGCTTCGCGGCACCGCCAATGGCCCCATACACCTGTAAAGATAAGACGACAGATATTTCAGACCGCCACCAGCTCTACATTCAATTATCCAGACTCCATTCGTGGCTGTTAGCGTACACCAACTCTGCTGCCATTATCTCCTCTGGCAACCTCAACAAGTCATCAAGTATTGCCTCAGAGATTACCCGCTAGATTGTGATCCTTGAGGGCTTGCCTTGGTTGCAGCACTGTGCCTCATAGATTTAACTGCAAATGCTGATCTTGAAGGCTTTGCCCGAGTTGTGAGGTTGCAACATCGCGATCATCACATCCATTCAGGCCCCACCGTGCAAGGTCCGCTCCTGTTTGCTGAATTTGCCTTCCAGACAGCTTTGCGTCATTCTTTGCTTGTTTGTTTAGTATGCGTTCCAGACAGTGCTCTGCTGGCTCCAAGAAGTCTTTTTCGTGAAGTTGTTGACAGTCTGCGTCAAATGGCACCATCGGTGCTCTTGCAGTCGGACTCTGAATGAATCTTGAGTTGCAGTCCAAATGAGCCAGGCTTCGCAACTGAAGAGCCTACCACAACAAGCTCAAATGAAGGCATCATTGATGACCTGCTAGGCTACAGTGTGCCGATTGCTGCCACCATTAAATGAAGACTTTGCAGACATCGACAGTGCGGTGTTGTCGTGTGCCGAACTGAATGACGATGAAACAATTGAGCAAGTTCTCCCGCCATCAAACTGACTCTAACCTGAATGATGGTGATGTGCCGTGTGCTCTGGAGCCTGCACATGCGGATCTGACTAGCTTTTGGAGTACTTGCTTCGGCGTACAGAGACAACACAAAACTGGCATAAATACAGGTGAACTTAATTGCAAGTAAGCTCAAGTGCATGCAGCAATCAACCACTTCTTCCTTTCACAGAAGCCTTGAAACGTAAACAGAAACTTTTTTTGGATACTTTTTTTTTTTTTAGTGGACATTCGATAGTTTGGACTTGCTTACGTTCCCCGTGGACTCTGAATTATCGGTCGTCAATTGTAGACACATGATGGCTTTCGTAGCTGATGTAGCCTCCAGCTCACGGCTGTGTGCACTTTCAGCCAGCTACAGCCTAGTTGCTTTCATAGCAGGGGTATATATGCAGTGTCATGGAGAGAGTTTCAATTTCTTTTTTTATACAGTACATACAGCATGCAAGAATGTTGGTTCCGGTTCGTGTGGTAATCAAGCTGCTGGCAGTGGTTGCTTCATTTAGTGCCATTTCATAGCTGCAATCACAGCAGAAAGTAAAAAATTGGATGGGAAAGGATTTCAGCCACTGAAATTTCAGACATTGGCTTTCTGTGGGTACATGGCAGTGCTCCAAATATGTCCGAATGGTTGGGCTTGTCCGAAAAATTGATCTTGGTCATACAGAAATGTATTGTGGCTGAGCTGCTGTGTATAGTAGGTGTCACTTGGGCTCGTGGCACAAGTAACATATGCTAAAAAGTGTTTAGTTCTCCACTGTTTAGCAAATGCCAATCTGTTCGTCTTCAAAGAAATAAGATTTCCTCTGCATGAATGTGCTAGGCCAGTACCTACTAAAACATTGAAGTCCATCTGCATGGCCAGCTCGATAGCTCATTGGTCATCGGTCACAACTTAAATGCAAAGCTTCCAGCACGTGCACAAAGCCTAGAGAACTTGTGTGCCAGTTGCCAACAGTGCGAAGACTGTTGAAGTGAGAAGATTTCGACTCAAATACAGTAGAACCCCGCTGTTGCGTTCCTCACTGCTGCGTTTTCCCGGCTGCTACGTCGTTTTCATCCGGCCCCGGCATAGCTTCCATAGGATCCAATGTATAAGGAACCCCGCTGTTACGTAGTAGCTGTGAAAACATTCCCGCATGATACGTCGCAACTTAGCACCCCGAACCCGCCTGGGCTAAAGTAGGCACCGCGCTCCAACCGCCATTTTGGCTTTTGACGAGTTTTGGCCGGGCTTGGCTATAGAACTGGCTGCAAGAAGCCGCACGCCAGTTCGAGAGGTCACCACTAAGTGGCCATTCGGGAAAAATGCTCTCACTATCATCACTGTGATTACGGTCACCGCATGGTTTTTTGGATGGGTTGACTCGCAGAGGAAGGAAATTCGGGAGAGGCCCTGACGTCACTCTGTGTGAAGCTAAAGTGAAGCCGGAAGTTGGCGTTGCTCCGCCTATTGGGCCAGCTCTCCTCTCTTGTTTACATTTTTCGCGAAACCGCGCCGTGCGCAACCGGGCTGCTCGGACACGCGCGCTCCGCAGCAATACTAAACAATCGTTCGTGCGTTAGCATGATCACTCCAAAGAGGGCAAAATTTCCCGCGGATATTCCTTCGTCCGTTGCCTTTGCCGTGGCGCGGTGACGAGGAGCAGGAGCCGCATGATGCCGGGGAGTTGCCAAATCCTAGCTTTGGAGAAGCCGTCGCGGCTATGGACCTCCTCCGCAGGTACATCGCACCTCACAGCGACGCTGACAGCAATGCGGCCTGCCAGGCTATTGAGAAACGTGTGGCGATATCTAGCGAGCGAAAGAAACGGCAAGCCACCATTCTAGACTTCTTTAAGTCCTGAGCGCACTCTGTGGAAATAAATTGTCTATAGTTGAAGCTGCACTTTTTTTCATTCATTTTCGGAGCTTTCCTCGCTGTTGCGTTTTCCCGGCTGTTACGTTTTTTTTCCCCGGTCCAGTGAAAAACGTATGAACGGGGTTCCACTGTATAATGAAGTCTTCCAACATGCAGATATGGACTAACTGTTATGTGGCCTCTGTTTCAGGATGTCTGGTGCTCGGATAACTGGGCGCATGGCGCTGCACCTGAAGCCGGGACAGTATGGATTGGCTGGGATCTGCAATGGTGGCGGTGGTGCTTCTGCCATACTCATTGAGAAGTTGTAAGTCTGCCTCCGTTTGCATGAGGGCAGATGTATCCACTGCAATTGGCTGGAACCTATGTGCCATTGTGGGACCTCCACTTGCCAGATATCTGGACCATACCTTTTTATAATGGCAGCGTTTAGTATATGCGTCATCACAAATTCGTTCCATATAGCTAAAGCTTCGAAAATATAGGCACGCTAATATATTGTTTTTTTGTACAGATTTTATTGGAAGAAATAAATATAGCACTTTCTTACGCAGCTCTGGTCTCCTTGTTTGATGTTCTTGGTGCACGCAAGAAAATGTTTTGCGAGTATCAAGTCGTGCTGCAGCATGGCCATGGAGCTAGCAGGCTTTCATAACCCTTGTCAATAGGGGTCGTCGGAAAGTATGCTGCCATGAGCATGTGGTGATTTGCTTAAACAGTCATTAGCGGAGATACAATCACTATCGCGAGATTCAACTCTGAACCAGGCACATCTACGGGAAACAGCATTCACTGTAGGAACTGTCACCCATAGATGCGTACAGTACAAGCAACAGCACTCTTCCTGTCATTCGTAAATGATGGTTCGGCGGTACTGAAACCAGCGTTCTTGAAACATGGGACACACATTCTCGGATGACCACTTTAAGAGTCAATAAGGTTCTCAATCACTGCCGAAGGCGTGCCAGCTCACTCTGTGGCCGCCATCTCAAGCATCCCAAGTCCAGATCAGCATTTCTTCATTTATAGAGGGACATGGCCATGCCATTTGAAATGAAACAAGCAATCTGTGAACAAGGTGGCCATGTTTTTCTGGTGCATGCAAACGCTTCTGGCAATTTGCCATTTTTGTAAACAAATATGGTGAAGGGGTTGTATGTGATTTAAGTGGGGAGAACGAAAAGAAAGGTGGTTAACCGAGGGGCCCGATTTTTATTAACGATATAATAAGCCAACAAACAAAAATGCCAATGACAACAGGAAATTACTTGTAATCACTAATTGAAAGAAATTATAAATTAATGGAATTGAAAGTGGATGAAAAAAAACTTGCTGCAGGTGTGGAACGATCCCACATCTCGCATTGCGCATGCAATGCTCTACCAATTGAGCTACCGTGGTGCTGTTTCCCCATCCACTTTCCGTGGTATTTGTGTGTTGCTACTAGAACTAACACTGGGCTTGTACAGTATCATAGGGGCAGTTGACTTTACGGTAAGGCTGAATACCTCCTTGAACCGTAAGTATCCCAAGGAAGGCTGCAAAGATTGTCGTCCTAGAATCAACTTTGCAATGACTAAACAACTAGGAAAACGATTTATAACGTAAAATTGATCCCCATAACTTCCTGTGTCTATCAACTGCTAAAGGCCTGCGGGTAACCATACGTTCAACAATCCAACTTTAAAAGTACGTGTTAGAGAAGTGTGGTTTTATATATGTACTAACTGCTAAATTCAATCAAGATGGTCCTGAAAAAAATTTTCGTGTCATACGCCAAGCAAACAAGACGACCACCCTTGCTTGCTTACATTCTTACTGTTAAATAATATGCTTTCAGTATATAGTCTTGTGAAAGTGCCAGTTTGACAATTGCCAGGTGCAAACTACTGAAGAGCCACGTCTTTTAACTCTCTCTGACCGGGAATCTGTTCCCATGGTGTCACGTCTGGAGGAACTGAAGCAGAAGCTAAATGGCTTAGTGGAAGAAGCTGAGTGTGAAAATATATTTTCAGATATATCCTCATCAGATGATGTGGCTGACTGCACAAGTTATTATCTAGTATGATTCTTGTGCCGAAAGATACGGAAGCACACCAGCTGTCAACAATGCCGCACTGGCTTGACGGCTACAAATAATGCAACATCAAGGCCGGAAGCAGCATTAGTACCGTGCAAGACACGGCGATGAGGATGAGTGCACCCAGACACTTCTCTGTGCATGCTTTTAAAGGAAGTAGAAAAAATATTTCGCAAACAGGCTCGTGAAAGGCACGCATAGGCATAACAATATACAGGGTAGTGGAAAATTAGTTTATCTTCTCCCTATTATCAGCACAAGGTTGATGTTATGTCGCCAGTGCTTCATTATTATGTGGAAATCGGACAGGTAGTTTTGCAAGCAGCTGCGAAACCAAAGAAAAGACAGAAGCTGCGGAAGCTTGTCTAGTATTGTTTCTTGTTTTAAAATGCTGATTGTAATTCATTGTTCCAACACCTTTATGTTGTGTTATGTGCTGTGCTGGTATAAATAATGCACCATCCAAAAAACAAATTGAGTTTTTCTTTTCCTGGTCTATTGTATTGAGCACCATTCTGCTTTCTTTCGCATTATTTAGCATCCCCATGCGATGTGGTTTTCCACAGGGCAGATAGTAGTGTAATTAATCTTCGAGCTATAACTGCTCTTATGGCAAAATTGTTTATTGCATAGGTAATGTCAACACTGTGAATGAAATTATTATGGATTTGTTCCTATTAATTTGTTTAAAAACACAGAAGCATGTCACCTGCTTCAGAGAACAGCTTCATAGTCATCCGTTGCAAGCTGTCGTCCACTTGACTGCATTGTCCCTTAACCCACGTGCATCTTAAAGCAGTCTGCTTCCCGTGTACAGGATTACCGAATATATTAGCGGTGCATGGCAAATATTCTGTTCGGTCAGTTGACCTCAGGTGCAAGGTTGATGTAAACAATATGATACCTTTGCTACGTTCTGATAAATATTTAAGCTTTAATTGGATCACTTAGCTGGTCTTTGTATGCTCTTCAAATGTTCCTGCGCAGACCATCTTTGGTGCTGCACAAAAGGAGTGGCGGTTTCCCACAGAACCCGTTTGTTTATGCTATGGAGTGGAAGTATGTCTTGGCGCACTTTCACTTTCAGCAGTGGTGCACTTTCGCTCTTTATACAACGCTGGCTATAAAATATGTAGAAGTGATCTTGCGAAAACAAATACAGAGCAAATACAATACACTCAACGCATTCATAGATTTACTAGAATGCGGTCACAGCATCGGCTGCCCATCCATTACCCAGGGAGGCGCATCGCCAAGGCCAGGGGTGACTGAGCTTTTTAATGCTGCATACTGAGCCCTTATGCATAAGACTTTTCGAAGAATTCATCTTTAACGTATGCGCACGATATAGCACGACCACACTTTCTTCACAAGCCCCTATGATTGCTTTAATCACGCTCAAGAACCGTACTGCGTAAGCCTCTGGGCGTAGCCAGGCGAGCCCCCGGACACGTGGCGCCACCTTTCGGCACAGTGCAGGATTCTCACATTTTTGATGTGTCGTCACTCCATCTATTTCTAACACCGTGATTTGAGCACTTCGGCAAATTTTGTTGACTCGTGATTTGTGACATTGCCTGTCGAGAGATGCGTAGCAATAATTCTATGAGCATTCCCCAGGGATACTAAAATACTGTATTTAGTCGATTGTAAGGAGGTTTTTTTTTTTCTTTCTTTTTTTTTAACGATTTTCATTTGAATTCAACCCTCTCGTTTCATTCGGGTAACACCAAAATTGACAAGCCTAATGTTTCTACATCCCCTGCTTTTCTGTGTTGCGTTAGCAACTTGTGAAGTCTATTTAAACTTTTTTTTTTTCTATGGAATTGACACCATTTTCACTGTGCTTGTGACCGGTAATACAGTTATGGTGGTGCAGTACTCTGCGGCCTTTCATGCTTTGACTCCATTCATCCGTGGCATTATGGCGACACAGGGCATTTGGTATAAATCAAGTCATAGGTGCTGTCGAGCTCAAACCTGACGACTTGATTCTCCGGTGATAACTTTTGGAGACGTTTCACTTTTGTGAGGCTGAGCTCGTCTGCACACTGAAACCCCTGAAGTATACAGCCGATAGCACTCTTGGGAGCTTGGCAGAGTGCTAGAAATACTTGTCACGGATGCTTTTGGTGCAGTCACGTGAAATTTGACAGAAGTGAACCTTCGAAAGTGATCACCCGAGAGTGCCACTCAAGTAAAGCTCCCGTCTCGTCCTCGGATGATAAGTGAACAGAACCCTCTTCCAAATTGATTCTTTGAATTAAGGTACTATTTCTCTTTCTGTTTATCTTGCGTTAAATTTTCCGGTATTATTAATTTTCTTTCTTTTTTTTTTTCTTTTGATTTCACGGACAGGAAAGTCAGCCCTCACCTTACAATCCCGTTGGAGTTACATTAGCACAAATGCGGTATTTTGTTGTCCTAGGGTTTCATTATTGTGGGGTTTGACCGTATTTCCTCCAAATTTCTTATGTTTTTTTTTTTTTTTTACTGCTGTTTTCGATGGCTCCTCAATGAAGTAATTCAGCTGAGGTATTGGTACCATTTCTCTTTCCATTTATATTGCATTACATTTGGGGTTTTAATAATTTGGGTTTCTTTATTTTAATTTCACATACAGGAAATTCACCCATTGCCTTACAATTGCATTTGAGTTACATTCAAGTAAATACGGCATTTTGTCTTGGGGTTTCATTGTCGCGGGGTTTGACTGTTTCCTCCAAATTTCCTGCATAGTTTACTGCTGTTTTCGACGGCTGCTCAATGAAGTAATTCAGCTGAGGTGCTGATTGAACACTTGGATCAAGTCACACTTGTTGATGATCTTTAACATTTATTTATTGTATAGCTGCCAACTCCATAATTGCACTGTGGAGCCTCAGTTTCCCACGAGTGAAACAATTGCACTACTTCATGTGACCAGTTCAAAGTGTCATATCATAAGAAGCCAACAAACACTGATACCAAGGACAACATAGGGGAAATTACTTGTGCTTAATAAATGAAGTAATGAAACGATAAATTAATGGAAATTAAAGTGGATGAAAAAACAACTTGCCGCAGGTGGGAACCGAACCCACAACCTTCGCATTTCACGTGCGATGCTCTACCAATTGAGCTACCGCGGCGCTGTTTTCCCATCCACTTTCTTGGGTATTTATGTGTCCTAGTAGAACCCTGGGAGTGTTGGCCAGCGCCGCCACTCACAGACCTTGGCGGACGTCCTTCATGCCGCAGGCGTCACGAGAACGTGATCTTTTCGGGTGAAGGCAACTGGTCAATAAACCCACATATGCTACCTAAAAGCATCAATGTTGCCGGATTCGGGACTCTCGTTATATGTAATCAACGAGAAGAAAGGGGGTTAACCGAGGGGCCCGATTTTTATTAGTCATATCATAAGAAGCCAACAAACACTGACACCAAGGACAACATAGGGGAAATTACTTGTGCTTAATAAATGAAGTAATGAAACGATAAATTAATGGAAATTAAAGTGGATGAAAAAACAACTTGCCGCAGGTGGGAACCGAACCCACAACCTTCGCATTCGCGAATTTCTTCCGGTTCAAAGTGTGTAAACATGCGACATCAGAGAAACCTGGTGTGGCAGACTCGTGGTACAAGACACTATAGATGCGTACACATCACTGGGCTACCCAAAGCAGTCCATTCAGCACTCGAGGCTTTAAGGGGAATTGCATTTTCCTGCATCACCAAAAGGTGCATTTTGATGACAGGGTGAACGTATGGCTTTCAGCCACCACACCAGACTGACTGGAGGGCTCTTGTGACCCCACGTGAATAGTCTCCCTTTTTATGTTCAAAGCTCCGCTCTGCTTGACGTGCATTTTGGACAGGTGGTATAAAAGGTGCTGTTATTTTTTGTGGTGGTGCTTGAAGAACTGAGGTTTTGTATTGTAATAATGGGGTGGACAGCTACCTAAAAAAAAAAGCTGGCCTAAGTTTTACTTCCAGTACTCTAACTATATGAGAAGGTAGGATACCTACTGGTATGGCTTCAGGAGTTTACAGCCAGCCAATACGGTTATGTGGGGCTCTATGCCAAGAAGCAATTCCATCATTTAACGCCTGGTGCATAGTGTCCCTCTGCTTGAAAAAGTCTGACACTGTTGACTGTCGTCTAAAGCTGACCAGCAGTGGTCATCTTTGGCTTTACAGTGTTTTTAATAACGATGTCCTCCACTTGCTGGAGCAACTCAAAACCACATGAAAGACTTCTGACCACTGGTAGTGCAGTTTCTCTTTGTCAGAGGTACAATTGGCAGATAGGAACCATAAGCTCTTTTCCGAATCTCAATTCAAGAAGGTAGTGACATTCAGTTTGGTGTGACTGTCACATTGAGTAACTAGGACTGCATGTGGTTTCGTATCCTGTTTCAAATGTAAACTGCTACCCTGGAATCAAAGTTCTGGATAGGTGATACAGGGTTTGCTGAAGACAAAAGTTAATTCTGTGCTGGTAGAATGGTAATGTTCATGGTAATCCAAAGCTACATTCTGAAATATCTAATGCACTCGGTATATGAATAATTAAAGGCCCCATTAAGCAGCGATGTCAATATTCATTGCAGATTTTGTGAATTGCTGCCTCATTGTAGCACGAAGTTGAGTTTCATAAAGCAAAAAAAAAAAAAAAAAAAGAATATTTGTGCCAGTACTCCATTAAGTCAGGCAATCTGAAACAGGTTTGGTGCAGCATCTCTGTGCCAAGGCTTGCCATGCTGCAGTTTGATGTTCTGATCACATGATGTCACAATCTAATATGGTGTCAAAACGCTGCAGATAGGTGGCATGGTAACTTGTCTGCAAAGTTAATTTTCACACGACAGTTGCAATGGGTCTTCCCTGCAGTTGGGCATTACAGACAGCATGTCCTATTCACATGAAACACAGGGCAGATGTGTGCTAGGCGGAGATATTAGTCTGAGACCCCTTTTTTTGCTAAGTGTTGTGCAATGAAATTTTGTGCTTGTAAGGCTCTTTCTGCCCATTCCATTATGCCAATTGAATTTTCTGTAGCTTCAATAGTTTTTCTTCAGTGTTGCCAAAGAAAAGGGAAAAGCCGAAGCGCAGGGCACTCAATAAAGTTATTTGAATTAATGAAGAATGGGCTTCATAGCAGTCGTTGAAAGGCATCCCAAAAACCTTTAAATCTTATCAAGTGCTTGATTCCACAATGCAAACTTGATATCCAAAACTTGTATTTTACTAGTATTGCAATTCAACTCTAATAATTCAGCAATCAACATCTTTGCATTCTATATGGTTCATAGCAATTCTTGAGAAACATTCAAAGCCCTTAAATCTTGTCAAGTGCTTGAAAATATTTTCATTGGGTTTGACTGCTTAGAAAGCTGCCTTTAGCTAAATGTCATTGACATGAAGTTTTGCATTAGAGGAGAAATATGCCAACATACTGGCTCCCCCCTTTCTGCACAGGCATCCTAGTGAAAGCAAACACAGTCTTCCTGTTCTTACGCTATACACTAAGCACCCATGTCCCCTGTGTGACGTCGCAAAGGACCAGCTCAGGGAGCTACTGCCCAGAGTCCATCTGGTTGAAGTTGACATAGAGAAACCGGGAAATGAAGCTTGGCAACGGTGCTATCGTCACGACATCCCAGTCTTCCACCTCGATGGGAAATTCCTCATGAAGCACAAGGCAGACCCACGTCTCTTGGAGGAGCGCCTTGCTGCTTTGGCTTCATCTCACTAAACATTGAATGAGCGCTTGACCTTTGTAAATAAACATTGTCATGTTTGATTAGTGTAGCTATTATTTGACTATCATGTTCGAGCAATTTTTACCACTGGGTACCTCTTGAAGGAGTACTGACGTGGCAGATGTAGATGCAATAAATGACGTCCGATAGTTAAGTGTCGGAATGCTGTAAATAATTAACTCTGATACTTCATGTACGGACCAGTTCGGGTACCAAAGAGCTGGATACGTCTTGCTACATTGGCTGGCTTTGTCCATGTGATCATTGCGGATGCTGCATGCCAACGTACCCGGAAAGGACGCACTTTATTGACATTCACTGATGGAGTCCTTGGAGGTCCTCAGTCCAGGGCTAGAAAAACGTGTACGCAGCACTCGTAACTCTTCACCAGAAATGTCATACCCACTGATCTCAATTATGTTCCCCCTAAAGTACAGATCAGTGGTCATATCCAGCCTTAAGCCCAAACCCCACGAGTGCGCTTTCTTGCGCGACAGCGAGGAGCGGCGGCTTTCGAGCGACGAAATGTGCCGTCGCGCTAACAGATCGCTCGGTTCTGGAAATCGAGAATTCGCCGCCCCAAAGAGCTTGAGCGACTAGCCAATAGCGCGAAGCCGGAACTGGATGTACATCAGTCAAGTACTATGATTGTCGTCGCACGGAACGAGCAAGCGACCAAATTTTGGTACGTGCAAGGATAAAACCTACAGAAAGGCCTTCAGAAATGCTGCTGCTCTTTATAGTAAAAAACATAAAATTAAATTAATAAAGCAGGCGCCACGCCGGTTTCGGCACTTATTTGCTGCTGTCGTAACGGCAACACGGCGATACGTCGCTGAATGTCTCTCGCGTTGGGTTCGACTTGTAGGTAATGAGCGAAAGCAACAGCCATCATGTGGTTTGTCGCCGTTGCGCGCAAGATTGCTTGCATGGGGTGTATACTTTACTGCTACGGAATGTCGACAATCTTTTTCTTTTTTTTTTGTCCTGCTGGTACCCGGAGAATGTCAGTGGCACCAGATAAGGAATCTTGAGACCAGAGCGTTTGAAATAGTGAAGTTTCGGAATCGAATAAGAGAAATGCGTATATACAAAAAAAAAAAGAATGTTTATAGGCTGCATACAATTTAGCTGAGAATTCTTATTGAGTTATTAAAAATTATTGAGCGGAGAAATCATTGCACCCTGCATTGGCTCGAAATCGCGCGTCTATGTGGCAGCTCTCGCGCTGCATAATTCGGAGCAGTCCTCGCTCATTGTTCTCACCCCTTCAGAATTGAAATGCATGTTGTTGTAAATTATTTTCGAAGTAAATGTTGGATAATTTCAAAAGTTCAATCTGTATTTACCTAAATCTTGATTTCCAACTTGCATATTTGCAGATGCGCCTTTAACCCCACAAAGTTCAACGTGTAATTTTGATGTACAACTCTTCAAAATACAAATAGAAACGTGGTACTACGGTGGCGTTCTTGGTATGCTGTAGTGAAGTTTTATTAGCGACAGTTCAGAAAAGTAATTGCTAATTATTTTATAGAGTATACTTACGCTTCAACAGTGCACCTAATGGCTAGAAATAAAGGAATTTTTATTGTGGGATGGTGTTTGGGGTCTGTGGGACAGGCCAACTGCAACGAAATTTCACTTTGGCTAAATTGGTAATAAGCATGTAGCATATACCACTGAAGCATTCTTGGCGAAGCTGCAGGGCTGGAAATTGCCAAATTTTCTTATTAGCAGCCTTGAAGTAGCGCATAAGCGGACGAAGCGTGCGCCTGGTGGTTAGTGGTTATGACGTTGCCTCCGAGATCTTTTCGTGCACCGTGGCATGCGCCTAATCTCTCTGGTCATCACGCCTGACAAGTGCCACCTGTCCGCACTGAAATTTCAGTATGTGGCCTCCCTGACCCCGTCCCCGGTCAAGTACGCGACCCCTCACACCTTCTTCCCCCCTCCCCCCCCCCCCTAAAAATAAGAAGAGAAGGATCTGGCTACGCGGCTATCCCCAGCTGCACGAAATACTGCTAATTAGCGTTTTCTACGCACGCTGCATATGGTTATGGGCACAACTGTGATTGGCAAAAAGAAAGAAAAAGGTCCGAGCGCCCATGTTGATCTCTAAGACGTGGCCCTGCACGAGATAACTAGCGCCAGTCGATTCCCCCCGTGGGTTCGATCGGCGACCAAAGCGCTCGCATTGAGCGGTGATGGTGTGCGAAAAAACACAGTGCTTGCTCTTTGGGTCGTGATGAATTTCTAGTGGTTCAATAATGCGATGTGATCTGATAAGTTCCTTATAGGCCTCTTGTAGTGCTGCTGCTAGTTTAAATCCCTCTGTAATGGTACCGCTTTGAGGAGAATGCAAAAACATTCATATCGACATCGTTTTATTACTGCCGTCATCACAGGTCCATGTGCAGCGTTGGGACGCTGAATAAAAATATTTGGTACTGGGTAAGTGTAGTTCCATACCTCTGGAGGCATGACTTCATTAGCGACTACAACTGCGTGTGCTGTCCAGTCCTTGAAGTTGGTGCGCAAAGGTGAATTTGCTCGCCAGTATACGAGGGCGAGCCGAGACGTCACTTCGAAATGCGATTCCCGTAGTCGTCGGTGCGAGGCTGCGGTCGTCTCCTCCCGCCCGCCCGCTTCGGTATGATCCAGACCTTTTTCGAGCTGAGCGCCCGGTGTATGGCCCGGAGCAGGGGCGACCGCGATTCGCCGCAGTCGCCCCGAAAGTCGTCGAAGGCCAGGTCCCAGACGGCGACGCAGAGGCCCGGCGTGCCCATGTCCCGGCGCATGCGCGACAGCTTGATCGGCAGCGACTGCACGCCCTCGTAGGCGACCCAGTCGCGGAAGTGCACCGCGTAGCTGCACATGCCGTCCGGGTCGACGCTGTCGCGCAGCAGGTACTGGCACACGAGCGGGTACTCGAGCACGCCACGGGCCTGGCTGTCCCCCGTGGCCGGACCCGCCCGCCTGGCCGCGCTGCCCGCGTGGAAGGCGCCCGACGAGCGCAGCGTCCATCGGTGGCCCATGAGCGACACGCTGAAGCACAGCCGCTGCCGGTGCTCGCGAGGCACCTCGTGCTTGAGCATGCGCATCACGTCGCGCATGGTAGGGCCGTTCCTGTGTGCGGGCAGTTCGTGAATATCTTAGCTAGGTTAGATTTGGGGGGGATGCTGCTCTACATATACAGACAGGCTTCACATCTGTGAACAAGAAACCTGTGACGTCGATAGCGCGCCGATGCGTGGAAGGAACAATGATTAAAAATCGAATCGCCTTTTGCGAGTTCCCGTCGCGTTCACTTCAATTTCGTATTCGCCGTAATCTGCGGCTTAGCTTGTTCTCCATGAGTGGCGATAAAACGCTCAGCGCGCCAATCAAATCACACGCGCCTGCCAGAATCGGCAGGTTCTCGGTAGGCAGCCATCTGTATGGCGTGATAGCCTGGAGCGGGTCTATAAATTCTGTAGAATTCAGTCGTGCTGTCAAATTCGCGATGTGGTCAGTTCTTGTTGGCCCGCATTGCTTGCGGCAACATGGCGGAATTTCACAGTGGGCGGAAGAGCACCCGGTCTCCGACTTGAGTGGCCCAAATGGGATATATTAGGAAGAACTGCGTCAGTGGATTTGCCCCTTAAAGTCAAGAAAGTATAACATAGCGCCACCGTGCTCCGTTACCTCTCTGATTGCGCCTCTGGCGGCCTTTCTGCTCAAAACGGCAACCTGGCGGAATATATCAGTGAAGAGTAGCATTCATGCAGGAAGGAAAGACTTTGGTGAGCGTCACGTGACAATTTTGAAGCTTGCAGTGCTATAAAAATATAAAGGCAATGAGGCTAGTGGGAAATTGGCACTCATTGATTGATAAGTGCGCGTGGCGATCGCGACGAGGGCGTCACTTAAATATATAAACCGAACAATGACGAGAATTTTGGCAACCATGGAGGGTCTGTTTCTCAAGAGTCAACTTGCAGATAGGTATATAGGCCCCGAAGGGAGGGAAGAGCGTCGTCGGAGGAAATTGCCATGCCGAAGCTGGCTGCCTGACGTCACGCTCCCTCATGTAGCCTTTCTCCTTTCCTCTATGATGTAGCGACCAAGGTGGGGTATAAGGAGCAACAGCGTCAATGGGTTCCCCCATTCACCCTCCTCATTGTCTATAGAGTTAAGCATGCTGCCATCATGGACCGTTACCGCTATACTGTCACGGTCACCTGCCAGGTGCGTATCAGCTAGCACGCGTGCGAAGGCTGGCACGTTGTCGTAATGGTAGCGGACAAAGCACTTGGTAGCGGTATGATGAAATGTCTATATTTACTGAAGTGAAAAAGTCGACTGGTGACATTATTCCTATAATTTCGCCGGGGGCACTGAAATACCATTGGAACTAGAGCCTATCGTCGCCGCACCTGAATCAATGATTGTGACTGAGAGAAGTCTTGAACGGCATGAACAGGCGATGTCGGTCGTGCATGCGGATGAAAAGCAACCTATTGCTTTTTTCAACCGTCGTATCCCATTATTCTGCGCTCTGGTCTCTCTGGAACAAGGCCAACCTTAGTAGTAGTCGCATCACAAGCTATATCCGGTTGGTTGCACTGTTCAGGCCATTCCTACTGCGGCATTGCACAGAATGGTGCCAAGGCAAAGAAAATGCAGTCGAGCGCAGGAGAGGATATGTGTAGCGTTCTAACACAATGTAATGCTTGCGGGAATATGATTAAAGATAGCAAAAATTGTAGATTGATGAAAGGCGCGGGGCCTTCGTCCTGTAGTGATCATAATATAGGCCGATTTCATTCATCACGTCACGGGGAACTGGTGCGGGTACATCGCGCCACCCGTTATGTCATGTTTGCCTCTTTTCGAGCTTACCAAGCCTCCCTTCGCGGCCGCGATCATAGTATTGGTGATGTTACTCTTTAGAGGGAGTAAAAACGCTCCACTAAGTGATATACTATTTCAACTAGATTCCGCTTCGACGCGCAATTAAACCATCGGCAGATGGCTCGACAGAATTTTTTATGACGCTGCTATCATTGCGAAAAGTTGGGCGCCAGGCCCTCACTACTGTGATCACTGCACTGACCCTCCCTGGGTGGCTCGCATTCACACTTCAGTTCTGCGCATTTCTACGTGCCTCAACCGCGATTTCGTTGGCCCGCAGCAGCAGTGACCCATTATCGATGCCAGGTAAAGCGCGCCCAGAGTCATCTTGCAGCGGTGTCCTAAAAAACGTTATCGCGTTATTGCCAGCCCATAACAGAAATGTACCAAAAATTTGGAGGACGCTTAAGCTTCGCCTTTAAGAGTAGAACGCGATAACATTCAAAGACCGCTGATTGCTTTTCATGCATTCCGGCAACTGCAGCTTATGTATTCGCAACATTTACTGGGAAGCACTGACGGCGAACGCTACGCACGAAGGGCAAGCTTTCTGGTAGAAACTCGGCCTCTTGCGTGGGTCGATCTCCTGTTATTGTTTAGCACTTTTAATATTTCAGCCTGAGAGGAGATAACATCGAAGATATGCGCTGTCGGTGTTTTTTCTTCATTACATTTGTTTGTGGGCTGCCGTTCTCAAAATCCCGAGTAATCACTTCGTAAAGAATGAAAGACAAAGTCTGAGCAACCTTGTTGGTATAAGAGTGGTTGGGTATGCGTGGTTCGGAATTTGGTTCGAACTGCTTTTTGCCGAAGCGACGACCGACGCGGGACGCCGGATTTCCTGCTGCACGGGGCTCTTAACGCTGTAGCGTTAGTATCGCGTCTTTGAACTGAAAACAGCGCATTATGCACGAGAGCAAGCGGCGTTTATGCGATACCTGGGCGCTTTGTTCTTGGAGCGGCCGGCCGTGGAATTGGCAGAGGGTGCGGTGTACGGGCTGGGGCACTGCGCATATTTCTCGCTGGCGTCGTGGAAGCCGTGCGTGGTGGCCAGCAGGAAGTCCGCCTGGTCCGCTATTCCTGGCAGGTGATATCCGCGGTGGCGGTAGTCCTCCTGCCCAAAAACTCTCACAATTAGGGTCTCAGGTGCATGACGCGCAAAAGGTAATCGAACTGCAGGACAATCCAAGCAACCTAGTCACTACGCCAACCATGGAGGAAGGATGGTGCCCAGTGAACTGCTCTTTCAGACTGGAATCTTTTCACGCCCGCACCCGCGATTGCAGCAAGCGCACTTGAACCTCGACCCAGTCAGCATTTGTCGGCGCCCGCCGCGCAGGGACTGCTGGTTGGATGGCGGGGCAGATGGCGGCAAACCCACGGCATTGCGAGCACTGGCGGCAAACATGTACGAGAAGGACGGGCTGATCGCCATCGTGGCCGTTCATTCTACGTTCTTGCAGTCCCCGGCAATATATGGCTGCCACCTACTAGCCCAGAGAATGTTGGTCTTATTTCCGTAATTTCGACTCCGGCGAGACGTTAAAAAAAACGGAGTTTTGTAATCGAAATGCATGTGCACACAGTAACAGATTTTGTACCCATAAGGTCCCATGGCTAACACGGCCAGTCTCGAATGGTGAGATCAAATCGTTCATGGGGAAAAAATAATGTTATCCTTTTTGGCGACCTTTTGTGGCAAGCGGTGGCAAGAGATATTTGCAGTGCGTATAAAAAGTGCCCGCTCCTTGTACTCAGTGCCCAGCCATGGACACGACCTCCAAATGGGCATGCCACAATAAAGAGAAAATATGGCATTCGTTGGTATGCGGCCGCCAAGCCGACATCTATACCTAACTGCATCCCGTCCCTCTCTACTCTCTGCGCGGCGCGGCGCTCCGCTCGCCTTAGCAGGGACTCTCCGTGCAAAGCCT
The DNA here is from genome assembly GCF_050947875.1 of Dermacentor variabilis. Taxonomy (NCBI): domain Eukaryota; kingdom Metazoa; phylum Arthropoda; class Arachnida; order Ixodida; family Ixodidae; genus Dermacentor; species Dermacentor variabilis. Next base: position 119,922,848 of record NC_134573.1, read on the forward strand.
TGTGATGAAGCATACGATAAAAGAACGTGTACCGTGGGAGCAAATGGGGAAAATAATACACAGATGTATACAGAAGAGACGCGCCTCCGTTGCTAGGCGACACCTGGCTGGGCGGAGCATGTGCAGAGCGGGCCCTTCTGGAACACAAAGAACCGTTCCCAAGTAAACATGATGGTGGCCTGCGGTATACGATACAACAACTGCATGGAATAAAATTTCGCAGAGCTCTGTCGCTGTTATACTCTGGTGTCGGATATTTCGGTCCGCATCAAATGGTCAGAATTAAGGCACAGTTTTCAAGCACTGTTTCTCCCATCAGAGGATGTAGTTTGAGCTCTCTGTCGGGGTTCTTTTTTCTTTTTTTTTTGTAACAATAAGGGTAAGGACGTTAGCCGTGGGACACACCAGCACACTTAAGGGTGTAGCGCTTTATACTGTGTGGGCGTTTTTCCTTGCAAAGAGATGAAGCGCCCGTGCCTGGTAAGGCACGCCGACGGTGATGATGTAGCGCAGCCCGAAGCGCTCGCGCAGCGTCTCGACCAGCACGAGAAAGTTCTGCTTGTCGTCGCGAGAGCCGCAGTGACCGCCGGGCTGACGCCAGTCCAGGTGGAGGCCGTCGAAGCCCCGGTTGACGAGCCACCAGAACGCCTTGTCGGCAAACGCGCGCGTCCGGTTCAGCTGGCCGGCCATGCTGGAAAACTGGAAGGTGTCCCGCTCGTCCGGCCCGCCGCCCAACGACAGCAGCACCTTCAGGTGCGGGTAGACGCCCTTCAGCTCGGAGGCCTGCCGGAAGCCCTGTGCCGTGAAAACGGAACTGCTGTCGACAAGGGCGAAAGTGCGCGGTACTGTAGATTTGATATTCGAAACCCATATACTTTTCGGTATTTGTTTTCGAATCGATTCATTGATCGTTCATTTTTTATATTCACAGTAAACGTTGGAGGAAGTGTAAACATTTGTCGGACCAATACCCGAAGGTTATTTAATAGTCCAATCACAAGAGAACGCAGGAAACCGCGCGCTAAGAAGTTATAGCGAAGCTATAAAAAATTGCATGAATAAAATAGCGTGTGCATTCGCAAATTTCACCTCCATTTCAAACACCAATTTCCAACACCCACAATCATGCGAGAGTGGTTCGAAAAGTACGGTAACAAGACCATTCAGCGACAGAATAGGTGTGCCGATAACTCTGATAAACCATATGTCTGGTGAGACATTGGTATACCAATGTCTCTAGCATTTTCACGTAGTCACTTGGAGTGTTCAGGCATTTATTCAGTATGTGCACGAAAGCAACTATGCCGGAATAGAGCAAACAATCAACTTTCTGAAGCCGCGTCTCGACACCCATAATAAGTGAATCCCGACCATCCAGTTGCTTTTCCCATTGGCTGCGTCTGCACGGTTCGATGAGCCGAAGATAAATTTTTCCTGGTGAGCTCTGCTCCATGTGCAGAAACCTCATCACACCGCACTCCTCACTTCAACCTCCGACCAAGTACGCCCTAAGTGCAGTCATCTTGAGAACTGCTATGTCGCTGCGATGACGCAATGGCTGCTCCATGGACCTAGCGGTGGCATTGGCTAACGGTGGTCATTTTGCTGTCCTCTGCCTGCAGCTTCGAAAACGTGGCTAAAAGCGGAAGTATTGCCACCATGAGGTATTTTGTTACTTTACGTTAACCACTTACGTTTAAAATTTACCTTACGTTAACCCTTACGTTAACGCTTACGTTACGCAGACCCGAGCAACTCGCGCATCGAAGACAGCGAAGCTGTATTATGCAGAGTGCTCACACCGTTCGGGAGGTTCTATAGAGGTCTTGTTTGCCACTATCTGGAAACTACCCCATTCTTAGTAGCTGGTTCGCTCTATTCGGTTCATTTCCTTCGTTATACCTGTGTCCTTTCAGATTATTCGAATGTGTCCGTGCTTTTACTACATCGACACTAGCCGCTATATGCGGCGTATGCGCCAGGTCAACCGATGTGTTCCGACGGCCAGCTGTCATAACACCGATTCGTGGATGCGTTGCCGGCCTGTTCTCTGGCTTCGATTTTACATCGGGCATGCGGCGGCACGAAAACCGCCTTGGAACTCCCTTTTGCTGTGACAACACTTTCCATCGCGCACAATGCTTCGCGAGACACGGGCTGCGCAAACTCAGGGCACATAACCATAGGTGGCGGTAAAATGAACGCATCAGCGCGTGTCTCTTCTCATCGTATGGCGAGGCTGAATACCGCCTGCCGAGTGCACTCCGACATAGACATAAATGCTACTGTAAGGTGCACGGGCGCTGTGATGTATACGTCACAACGGCTCGTACACCTAATAGTAACACTTAATAGAACTAGACAACTATCCCACCTCAACGGCATCTCGGCAGGTCTACCTGGAAGTGAATTTGACGATCTTCCACAGATAGTTTATGCTAGACTACATCTTAGCAACAGTAAGACTATAGCCTATAACGCCCCCTGCCTGGTAGGTCTCGTCGAACGTGGGGTCCTTGCTGTAGATGGAGCCATCGGCCGTGACCCCGGCCGCGTGGTAGATGAGGTGGGTGCAGAAGGCGCCCGGCACGTCCACGACGCGGTAGTGCAGGTTGGGAAAGCGCAGGAACACGTCGTGTTGGTACACGCAGAAGATGGGGTTCGTGCTCACGACCTTAGTGCGGTAGGGCACGAAGTCCTCCGTCTCGACGACGTGTGTCACGGCGTGCACGGGGCTGCTGTCCACCAGCGGGTGGAAGTCCTTGCAGGTGGCCGCGTCGAAGCCCAGCTGGACAGCGAAGCCGTGGCCGTCGTCGCGGAAAAATATTCCCTTCCGATGCATGCCTGCCACGAAACGGCGCACATTCACGAATGGGCGACCGCGTGGCCTTTCTATATAGAAATCCATCTTCACTTACTGTTTTTAGAAAGCGCTCGGAAATCGTTTTTCTTTCCACGAGTTCTGCTATTTATTAAACATTTGTCGTTGCTGTTACTTGTGATAAAAGCTAGCATTAATGTTTTGTTTTTAGGAAGAACTGTTTTACTGTCCCTGCAGCGCTTGTATGTATTTACCTATGTAGTATTTATTGTGGAAATGGCATTGCAATGCATCCTATACCCTTATTGTTAATGGTCACTTTGTTTTTAGAGCGCAGCTGGCGCCCGTTCCTGCGGCGAGCGTCGGCGTTGGCGTAACTGAGTGAACGTGCACAGCGAAATATGAAAAAGCGAACGCGGAGCGCAGCAGTGGATGAAAGACGCGAGGAGGAACGCGGATGAGAGTGTAGCGGAAACATGAGAAGAAAAGCGAAGTGTGGTGACGATGGCTACGAGATGGCGCCAAAGTAGCGCGCGTACGTTGGCTGCTATGAATCGCGCCTACAGGTCACTCACGCGTTGGTTCTCGCGATCTCCAGAATAGCGAGGCAGTTGGGCCAGGCTTCGCTCAGTTTGCAACGTGCCGCACGAGAAAGATTGTCCGCGCCAGCCAACATATAGAGAAATGAAAAGACGTATAGAGCTGCGCTAAAATTTCGCATTAGGGAGTATCGTAATCGTCGGTGAAATTTTATTGCACTATGAGTTAGCCTACCTTTTAGTGGTTTCTTTGTAGAACTTATTATTGAACACACATTTATAGTATATGGTATTCGTGCGTCAATATCTATCTTATAGATATTGTCTCGTTTCTCTGCTGAAAGCTATCCTGTAAAATGCTGTCCTCTCGTCAATATCCTGATGGTTTTACTCTGTCTGTATTCAAGCGGCACATGGTGCTATAAAGGCCTAGTCAGGTGACTCGTGTCGTCCCGTTTAGCCTCAGTGCCTTGATAGCCATGCATTGTTAAACAAACGGAAATCAGCAAAACTATATATAAAGAAATAAACGGCCGACAGTGAGCTTAACTACAAACGTACACGCACTCACGCACACGATATCTTAAAGTAACACTAAAAAACAACACTAAGTCTTTTCGGACTGATAAAGTACTGTTTCAAAGCATTACTTTCATGGTTGTTGCTTTAAGTTAATTGTTCCTTGCTTGCCGAATTCAGTAAGAGTGGCCGTTTTGCTATAGTGCCAAAGCGTAATTCATTGGTGTATATTACTTTGACATTCGCGTTTAGTTTCCCTCTAATTTTTCTAATGGTGATATCAACTCCTAAATTTTGTTAAGGTGTATGAGTAAGATTCTGTAGCATCATGTGATCAGGAAAGATTTACCGGTGAATCTGCACGCGTTGGAGAGAGCGATCTTGTTGCAAGGGTACGTAATAATAAAGTACTAATAAAAGTTTCCCGGTTTAGTCAGCATTCTAAAACTCATACCGACGCAACGACACTTGTATTCAAGCACGCAGGGTGCTTATGCTTACAAAAAATTACTAGAGAGAACTCGTACGATCATTCTTATATTATGGGAATGATGGTCAGAGCGCGGATTTGTCCGATATTCGTGCTTGGGGCTTCAGCTGTTCCTTTAGCGTTATTTATTACGTTATGAAATCATATTTCTCTAAGCGCATGAAGGCTATAAGGGCCTGCGCACATGCGTAATTAATGCGCGAAGTGTTGATTTCACAGCGCAGTAGTTTCTCGAAGAGGATAAGTTTGGAAAGACCGGACACTGCTAAGGTCCAAGTTTGGGCAAATTAACAAATTAAATCAAATCAATTGAAACCTTTATTTTATCTCCGCGAAAGAGAGGGGGAGTCGGGAAAACCTGTTTAGGAAGCGCTTTACGAAGGCCAGTCCCATTAGTACAGTTCGACGGCATTTAATAAAGACATTGACATGAATGGCTAGTCCTACATATCATAAGATGTCAACAAACGAAGTCCTCAAGGACAGCATAGGGGAAATTGCTTGTACTTAATAATTGAATCAAAGAAATGACAAATTAATGCAAATGAAAGTGGATGAAAGAACAACTGGCCGCCGGTGGGATAGGAACCCAGGTCTTCGCATTACGCGTACGTGCGATGCTCTTATCAAATGAGTTACCGCGGCGCCGTTTTCCCGTCCACTTTCTGTGGTATTTATGATGTACTGCTAGAACTCTGAGAGTGTTAGCCAGCGCCACCACTCACAAGCCTTGGCGGTGGATGTGGAACATCCTCTCTGCTGCCGGCGCATCACATGTGCGTGATCTTTTTTGGGTGAAAACTGTTCAATGTACCCACACATGCTATATGAAGGCATGAATACTGCCGGATTGATAAAAACATCACACGCGTAATGTGAAGACGAGAGTTCATGCCCCAGCTGCGGCCAGTTGCTTTTTCATCCACTTTCATTTCCATTAATTTACCATTTCTTTAATACAATTATTAAGCACAAGTAATTTCCCCTATGTTGTCCTCGGTGTCTTTGTTTGCTGACATCACATCACAAATAAATATCGGGCCCCTCGCTTTCTTCTAGTCCTACATAAAGTATTCTGGAGAAACATATCAGTGGCAGAAAGAAATCCACCTATTATGCATCATTCGCACGCTGGATGAACTGTCACACTTGCCTCCCGTAGACACTAGCGCCAGGATCCCCTTTATAGTTAACGCTTGTAGGAAACTCTGTTATGGGACTCCGTAGTGCTCTTACCTGCGGCCATGGTTCCGACCTTGTAGTAGAGCACGCACAGGGGTAACAGTAGGAACACCGTCGACACGGCCACGAACGTCGTGAACATGTTGGTGTTGTTGCGGCGCGCGAACGAGATCAGCTGGTCTCCCCAGGCCCGAATAGTCGGGCCGACGTCGTGGAACCGCGAGCGGAACTGCAGCGGCTTCCGCAGTGCGGCAGCCAGGCTAGCCAGGCCCGCCGAGTAGCCGCCGCCATGCGCCGCACTCGGCTGCTGCAGCGGGTATACAGTGAGACATGGCAGATCAGTTCTGCGAAAGCCCGCTGATATGGGAGCATAGATTCAAGCAAGGGAAAACTTGTCAGTGAGAGGGGAAAATTGTGGCGGGGATATATGTGTAGGTCTATGAAGGCACCACTGCAGTACACTCTAAAAAACGTTTACGCCCTTTCGGGGCTTATCTTGTCCCCAACCAACAATCGTCAGCTAGCTTGCCCGCATTTATTAGCGCGGAAAGCGCCTGGTACCTTCCTGTCAAGAACGCTATAGTTCATGCTGATCGATGCACGCGTGCCGTTTGTGGCCTGAAAGTACAGGGAGGGAAGCGTTAGAAAAAATTCGCAGTTCCGCCCGAAAGGCGAAGCACCGATTGCGATAGCCAATTAGTAGAGTAGATACGAAGTAAGGATATAGTTTTATCGGCCGTAAAAAACTTTGAAACATTCGCTTACCAACTAAAGGAACAATTAGAGTGTGTAAGCGCGACTCAACGAGGACGTAGAAAGAAACCTACACACAGCGACAGCTCGGTCTTTGTGTGTCTGCTTCTTTCTATCATGGATTCAAACCAACTAACCCGTCAACGTGTTTTAACTAAATTAGCCAGCACGGTGTCACGTGCACACAGGTAAACGAACAGATCTCGCCCCATGAGAGTGGCAACTCTCTGTGAAAACGCTGGAGTTAGGAATCGCGGCAGCAGCCGCGAGCCAATTGACTTCCGCGCATCTGTCGCTTCAACGCGAACGAAACGTCGAAAGCACTGCGCATACGAAAGCTATCGACACTGTGCGCACTCTGCAAACATCTCACATCGCTTTGAAGATGAGGCCCGCGCGGGCGCGCATTTTGGGCACGTTGCAGATCGCCTTCAAGACACGCAAGCGCTGGCAACGCGTTCCTACGGCGTCCGCCAAAGGCGTCTACTACAGCGTCCGCGATTCGCATGGCCAGCGCCGTCGTATACGCCGCGGTCGCCTCCACTCTGTACGGAGCGGCGGGCGAGGAGGACATCGAGGCACCGTAGCAGCCCAAGCAGCCGCCGGAAAAGAACGCCCCTCCTCCCTCGCCACGTTCCTCGCTCGCGCACGCGAGATTGAACCGCGTTCACCGGCTCACTCTCACTCGCTTTCACTCATACGGAAACTCACGGCGACGGCGACGGAAGAAATGCACCTGGAGTGTCCATATAACTGCCATCGCAATAAAAAACCGTGGAAATATAAAACACAAAAGATGCGACAGAAAACATTAGCGGCGAACGACACGTCTCCGCGATTCTCTTCTGTGGGAACTTCGTGTAGGAACGCAAGGTCATTGAGCCGTTGGTTTTACACAACGCAAGAGGTGGGCTATTTGAGCTGGGATGTCACGTGAGAAGGCAGAGAGCGCTCTTATTTAGGGTTTAACGCCGAAGTAAAAATGTTAAAACAGAAATAATGCCCGCTCCAGCTGTGCTATAAAATGCCTCAATATAAAGCCACACAACCTTAAATTTGTTTTGCGGGAGGAACGAAGGCGAGAAAAAATAATGAGATGTGTTGGCATGCAATTGAGCTATTTGACATCAATTAAACACTTCCTTCCTGAGCCAGCTGGGGGTGATAATGAGACGGATTCACTGCGCAGGACACACTTTCGTATCACCTCTCAAGTGAAGGTAGGGGAAAAAGCGTCCGACTGCTTAGCTTTTTTGACTGCACTATACCTTTGAAATCGGCCCATATTTCTAGTTTGCGCTTTAGACTGCAATATCTTTGCGATTGGCCTTCTGGACATTCACTTCAAGTGGATACGTCTTACAAACTCACCGGATACAATTCGTTAATTGCAGTATGGGCCGTAAGGTCATTAATTAAGAAATTAATTTGTCAATTTCTGTTAATTCGTTCAATATTTGTTTTGATTTTTCGTGCTCGTGATGTCCGCCTCTTTGAATAATCCAGCTCAAAGGCAATAATTATGCAAATGACATAGACAATTTTTAAAAGTTCCATAAAACTTAAAAGTTATCACCCCGTATTGTACACGACCAACAGGCCTGGAGTGCGGCCTGATCCCGGTGACCAGAACCGGTAACGCACTCTCTCACCAGAGCAGGATTGGCCACCCTGGTGCAGTACTTGGCCACAACCTCCTATATGAATACAACAATCAAACCCCGGCCCTCAGTCCCCAGCAGCCGCGAAGCAACTGACCACGGCGGCGGTCAGATCTGTGACGCTGCAGAGGGTGCTAAGAATACCTGGCTCCGGACAGGCCGCCATTGGAATCTGAACCTGGCAACGTTTAACGTTAGAACGCTATCTAGTGAGGCGAGTCTAGCAGTGTTATTGGAGGAATTAGAGGGTAGTAAATGGGATATAATAGGGCTCAGTGAGGTTAGGAGGACAAAGGAAGCATATACAGTGCTAAAAAGCAGGCATGTACTGTGTTACCGGGGCTTAGCGGAGAGACGAGAACTAGGTGTCGGATTCCTGATTAATAAGGAAATAGCTGGTAACATACAGGAATTCTATAGCATTAACGAGAGGGTGGCAGGTCTTGTTGTGAAACTTAATAAGAGGTACAAATTGAAGGTGGTACAAGTCTATGCCCCTACATGCAGTCATGATGACCAGGAAGTCGAAAGCTTTTATGAAGACGTGGAATCGGCGATGGGTAAAGTCAAAACAAAATACACTATACTGATGGGCGACTTCAATGCCAGGGTAGGCAAGAAGCAGGCTGGAGACAAGTCAATGGGGGAATATGGCATAGGCTCTAGGAATAGCAGAGGAGAATTATTAATAGAGTTTGCAGAACAGAATAATATGCGGATAATGAACACCTTTTTCCGCAAGCGGGTTAGTCGAAAGTGGACGTGGAGGAGCCCGAATGGTGAGTCTAGAAATGAAATCGACTTCATACTCTGCGCGAACCCTGGCATCATACAAGATGTAGACGTACTCGGCATGGTACGCTGCAGTGACCATAGGATGGTAAGAGCTCGAATTAGCCTAGACTTGAGGAGGGAACGGAAGAAACTGGTACACAAGAAGCCAATCAATGAGTTAGCGGTAAGAGGCAAACTAGAGGAATTCCGGATCAAGCTACAGAACAGGTACTCGGCTTTAACTCAGGAAGAGGACCTTAGTGTTGCAGCAATGAACGACAATCTCATGGGCATCATTAAGGAGTGCGCAATAGAAGTCGGTGGTAACTCCGTTAGACAGGAAACCAGTAAGCTATCGCAGGAGACGAAAGATCTGATCAAGAAACGCCAATGTATGAAAGCCTCTAACCCTACAGCTAGAATAGAACTGGCAGAACTTTCTAAGTTAATCAACAAGCGTAAGACAGCGGACATCAGAAACTATAATATGGATATTATTGAACAGGCTCTCAGGAACGGAGGAAGCCTAAAAACAGTGAAGAAACTAGGAATAGGCAAGAATCAGATGTGTGCGTTAAGAGACAAAGCCGGCAATATCGTTACTAATATGGATGAGATAGTTCAAGTGGCTGAGGAGTTCTATAGAGATTTATACAGTATAGTGGCACCCACGACGATAGTGGAAGAGAGAATAGCCTAGAGGAATTCGAAATCCTACAGGTAACGCCAGAAGAAGTAAAGAAAGCCTTAGGAGCTATGCAAAGGGGGAAGGCAGCTGGGGAGGATCAGATAACAGCAGATTTGTTGAAGGATGGTGGTCAGATTGTTCTAGAGAAACTGGCCGCCCTGTATACGCAATGCCTCATAACCTCGAGCGTACCGGAATCTTGGAAGAACGCTAACATAATCCTAATCCATAAGAAAGGGGACGCCAATGACTTGAAAAATTATAGACCGATCAGCTTAGTGTCCGTTGCCTACAAAGTATTTACTAAGGTAATCGCAAATAGAATCAGGAACACTTTAGACTTCTGTCAACCAAAGGATCAGGCAGGATTCCGTAAAGGCTACTCAACAATCGACCATATTCACACTGTCAATCAAGTGATAGAGAAATGTGCAGAATATAACCAACCCTTATATATAGCTTTCATTGATTACGAGAAAGCATTTGATTCAGTCGAAACCTCAGCAGTCATGGAGGCATTACGGAATCAGGGTGTAGATGAGCCATATTTAAAAATACTGGAAGATATCTACAGCAGCTCCACAGCCACCGTAGTCCTCCACAAAGAAAGCAACAAAATCCCTATAAAGAAAGGCGTCAGACAGGGAGATACGATATCTCCAATGCTATTCACAGCATGTTTACAGGAGGTATTCAGAGGCCTGGAGTGGGAAGAATTGGGGATAAAAGTTGATGGAGAATACCTTAGCAACTTGCGATTCGCTGATGATATTGCCTTGCTTAGTAACTCAGGAGACCAATTGCAATGCATACTCACTGACCTGGAGAGGCAAAGCAGAAGGGTGGGTCTGAAAATTAATCTGCAGAAAACTAAAGTATTGTTTAACAGTCTCGGAAGAGAACAGCAGTTTACGATAGGTAGCGAAGCACTGGAAGTGGTAAGGGTATACATCTACTTAGGGCAGGTAGTGACCACGGATCCGGATCATGAGACTGAAATAACCAGAAGAATAAGAATGGGCTGGGGTGCGTTTGGCAGGCATTTTCAAATCATGAACAGCAGATTGCCACTATCCCTCAAGAGAAAACCATATAACAGCTGTATCTTACCAGTACTCACATATGGGGCAGAAACCTGGAGGCTTACGAAAAGGGTTCTGCTGAAATTGAGGACGACGCAACGAGCTATGGAAAGAAGAATGATTGGTGTAACGTTAAGGGATAAGAAAAGAGCAGATTGGGTGAGGCAACAAACGCGGGTAAACGACATCTTAGTTGAAATCAAGAAAAAGAAATGGGCATGGGCAGGACATGTAATGAGGAGGGAAGATAACCGATGGTCATTAAGGGTTACGGACTGGATTCCAAGGGAAGGGAAGCGTAGCAGGGGGCGGCAGAAAGTTAGGTGGGCGGATGAAATTAAGACGTTTGCAGGGACAACATGGCCACAATTAGTACATGACCGGCGTAGTTGGAGAAGTATGGGAGAGGCCTTTGCCCTGCAGTGGGCGTAACTAGGCTGATGATGATGATGATGATGATGATGATGATGATGATGATGATGATGATGATGATGATGATGATGATTGTACACGACCGGGAAAGCGCAAGTCGGATGCAGTGTTATTCCACGTTCGTATTCTTTGCAATACCGTTAAGCGTTTTGTTTTCCCTCACGATTAAGGCGGCCACTTTCATCATACGAGTCTATCTTTGTGTCACTCGTTTATGAGTGAATCCTGAACTTCTTGGCAAGATTTGTTGGAGATTGCGATTAGCTCTCAGCCAAAAATAATATTTCAGCTAAAAACACCGAGCTCTCGTTTCTCAATAATCCTGGCATTTACATTAGCAAAAAGCACTTAAGCTGTGAGCAGACTCCTTCTGCCGTGGCTCCCTTTCGGACGACACGAAGTCGGGGGCAAGCGGTTTCCTCGCCTCTCTCGGGCACTATGCTTAGGAGAGGAGGAGCCACGGTAGGCAGGTGCACTGCGTTATTTTTTTTTGGGGGGGGGGAAGGGGGGGAGCGTGTACCCAATTTTTAGGTCGTCACCGAGTACAGGTTGCCTCTGTCATCTGTGTATATATATGCAACAACTATGGTTGATGTGATGCCGATTAAAAACTCAGCTAGACACTTTGAGCGGGTGTATACTTCGCCGCAGCGAGCAAATTTGGCGGTGCGCTGCTAAATGGGAGCAAAGTTTCATTTGGGATTGATGGCAGTGTCGATCGGTAGCTTAACCGCCTACTATAAATTTGTAATTTTCGGGAATATTTGCAAAATAACATCAATACGATCAATTGTCACGAACGAAGACAAACCACAGTGCATTCACCAGCCGAGCGACGCGCTGCGCGTTTGCAGGTTCAGAGAAGAACGACGCCTCGGCTCCGATAAAGTGTCAGACGACCACCATATACAAAAAAAAAGGAAAAGAAAAATTCACCGACGATTGCGATACTCCCTAATGCGAAATTTGAGCGCAGCTCTATACGTGTTTTCATTTCGCGCTATAGTGAGGCAAAGCATTTGAGACACGCAGCAAAGTCGGCGATCGTCGAAAATCTCATTTGCGGGTCAAGCTCGTCGGCTTTTGTAGATGACTCGTCGAAGGTTCCAGCGTAATCGCTGGTGCCACTTGGCTTCCAGAAAGTACTACGCAATTCGCGTCGCGCATGCTATCAGATTACAAAATAATCGCAAACCATGAGAATCGAAACAAGCGCCAGCTAGAGCTGACGCGAACTGACGATAGTACGAAACGAACTGTGACCAGATATACGAGTATGCATCGAGCGGTCGGGCGGGTCCGCACGAAACCAGTTTCTCGCGAACAAGTCAATGAAGGGGCCGCTCTCATTGGTCTCCGCCGTTCACAGCTCGCCTCTTTCACCTGCTGCTCCGCATTCGCTCTTTCGTCTTTCGCTGTTGTGCTCGTTCGCTCGGTTACGCCGCCGCCGACGCTGCTCCTCTTTGACGCCAACTTGAGTCACTGGGCATGTGCGGCTTGTGACAATAATCATCATATAAAACGTATCATCAATTACGCCCTCATGATAAGATTGCAAAATCGCGTTAAAGTCGCTAATCATCTCCAAAGGATGGATGTAATTTGAATTTGAATGTAATATCGAAGCACTGCACTCGCGTGTGAGTGCGCTCTACAGCGATTGTCACTAAAGATTTCCCTCTGACAACCTGCGGACGACACTAACGGTGAAGCGAACTCGCTTGAACTTACACAAAATATGCCCGTCTGACGGGAAGGAGTATTAGCTGAATAATAGCCAACATGTGTTATTCCCGTTCCCGGAATCGCGTTTAAAGCCTTACATCGGTGGCTTCTTCCAGCTGGCTCTCCAGCTCCATGACGCGCCGTCGTGGTGGATCATGGGTGGCCATCGTGGCCACCGTGGTGAACTGGGTGTCGATGGTGGTGAGCTGGGAGCAGAGGGCGTCGTCGGCGTCCCCACCGCGGCTGCGGCTAGAGGCCGAGCTGCGGTCAAAGTCGTAGAGGTCGGTCTCGGGCGCCACCGTCGTGTCGACGTAAGAGCTCTCCACCCACGGCCTTCGGCGTGGGCACGTCCTGCTTTTGTGGTGCGTCTTGGGCATTTTCGGGGGCAGCGGTGCTCGACTCCCTGCAGAAAGGCGCGTTGAACCTGGTGCTCGGCAATGGCGTCGCCTTCTTCTTAATGCTCGTGCGCTCAAGCATGCGTGCCCTCGAGGACGATGGCGATGATGATGACCTCAATACTGTGGCGCACGTGCCCACCAAGGGGGATTGGCTAAGAATAGGGCGGCGTTCGAAGGCAGAATGCATTAATTAACGAAGAACAGCAGACGCAGACAGCATTAACGAAGAACAGCAGAAAAAAAGAGGACGATTGAGCCTACAAAAGAGACTGAAGTAATATGCGCGTTATAAAGAACAAAAAAAAAGAAAGATGGAGAAATTAACCGAATGTAAAAAAAGAAAAGAAAAGGAAACCAGTAATGGGGGGGGGGGGAGGGGGCTACCAATTTAGACGGCGGGGGAGTCACAAGCTAAGTTTACTACGCCGTATTTCATACGTTCCTGTGGGGGTGTTCCAGTATGGATCCTCTAAAACATTACAGCAAAAGAACGTTCAACGGCCGGTAAATTTTGCGCAGAGAAACTTCCAACGCGCACCCTCCTCCTCAGGGAGTCAGCGTCGAGTCAGCAAGAAATAGTCAGAGAATATGATTCCGTTACAGAACAAGCATAGTGATGAGAATGCCAGACGAGATTATTATTTATCGGGAAGGGAGTAGGAAGAAGAGGCCGCGGGCATTCTAATTAAGTGTTTCGAATGTGCGCCGACGCCAGGCCCGGTCTACGCTTGCAAAATTTTGTAGGGGAATTTTCTGCCCTAAGTATTCATCTGGTGAGCATGTTAGACCGCATTTATCCGTACTTTCCCGCTGTTATTCATCATCAATCATACCATCGGATAATACGCAGATGTTATTACGGAACTTTCCATTTACGATGAACACTGCTGAGGCGAGTTGAAGCCTTTCAGCAATCAGAATGGACACACACCTGTCTGTTTGCATTTCCAGAAGCATGAAGGATAAATTCCGTAAATAAAAGAAAAGAAAAGAAAAGGAAGCTCATGTTGTCATGCAGCATTATTTATATTAAATCATTGGTCATCAACATCATCAACATGAAGGTCGGCACCGAAAAATTGTCAAAAATTGTCAACGCCAAAAGAAACGTGGCGTTGTTGCGCTACGAGGGAATTGGAGTAATAGCTTCGTGGGCAAAGGCTAACGCCGCAACTTCTTTTATAGATTTCTATGGAATTCTTAACACTCGAATTCGCGTGACCTAAGCCTTGGTTTCAAAGCATCAACGGTATCGTTCAGCGCAGGTGATAATATATAGTAATGCAGCCTTCTCGTGCCGTTAAAGATTGTTAATAGTTTTGCCGTAAGTCCGAATCATTGGCGGCGATAACGATTGTAATCATGAGTAACCATCGCTTGTGGTTTCTTCTGTTTCTATTTCTCTGTGTTTATTTCTTATCTAGAAGATTAGATTGTTAGAGGTGACACCTTTGCTTCAATTGCTTAATGTGACACGCTCTTTTAAATATTACTCCTTCTCTAGTTTTCTTTTTTTACAACTCCACATGAATTATTATTCTTTTTCATGATTTTTTTCTAAATCTTTATTTGTTACTAGACGCTTCATTTCTAAATTTCTTTGCACTCAACATCGTAGGTATCGATCATGTTTGAAGGTACCAAAATCAACAGTTCACTTCGAGAAGTGCTGTCGAAATGATGGACCCTGCAATTGATTCATATTCCTCCTTATTTAAATAGAGACAAGCTGCTTTAATCCCACCGTAATATTAATAAAAAAACGCATATGAATACTCTTCGGGGGCGGAATTGTCAAAAGATTTCTTTCGTAAGTTCTCTTTGCCATTGTCCGGTCGCCTTCGCTAAATATATATGTCCAGAATCAGGATTGGGTGGAACTCGCTCTTACGAACAATTCTAGCCTAAGTAATACCTTTTCTTCCTTTTTTAATACGGCCCTGGTTTTTAACTTCCTGCAGTGTTCTTTCTTATTCTCTGTTATATCCCTCCACGTAGCAATAAGATAAAAGACAGGTGCATTTTGTTATTTTCTTTGCGCCAGAGAGGCGAATTTTCTCCCCATTCTTTTCACCTAACCCATATTACAGCCACCTTTATACTCAACCAAGATTCATTCGGTCGCTGATTTTGTGCGGACAGGAAGTTGTTCGTAACAGGTGTCAGATTTAACGTGGCGATGCCGCCAGTTTGTTTGCAACAAATACTCAACGCTTATTGTGCTAGTGAGTACCATAAGTAACTGCAATAGATCACGCTTTGGAGGCGTATAGTCTAGCGGCATCGACGGCGACAGCAGCTGAGAACGCGTACATTAATGCGGCAAGTGGCGCGTCGCATCGGGTGCCTCGGTGCGTCCTCTCTCGGGAGAGGGATGCGCATTGAGGCACCCTAAATTCCTAGCGCATCGTATCCATATGAACGGGAGTAATGTCCTAGAAAAGTGAATCGAATTGATGCGACATGAGAGGGTATAGGTTATGACGAGTTAAGCCGGGTCTCGCACGCTGCATATGAACGCTGGCGCTCGCATTGAGGTAGAAAAGAAAACTGAGACGACTCTCGCTATGAGCTTCCTCCCACAGGGCCCGTATTGACAAAAATGTCTTACGCTACAATTGTTCGTAAGAGGAAAGTTCAGCCAATCACGATGGCGGACATATCGTTAGCCAAGCCGGCCGTGCCGATCGCAAAGAGCACTTACGAACGAAACGCTTTGTGAATTCGGCCCCAGGTACCGGTTTTTTTCGGAGGAAAGGTGGATGCGTCACATGCAAAGGCTGTTGCGCAAGTATCAGCTTGACGGGCCAAGAAATCCAGCTTAAGCTGTAGAAGGGTTTGCTATGCCCCGTATGTCCGTCCTTTCCGTTACCCACCTCTTCACACTTCCCATATGCTTTTCGCATTCATGGCAATCAATTAGGTCTCCAATGCCTTCAGTACTTTTTGCAAATCACATCGGAAGCGATTGCCTAAATCATTCGTGTCGGACGTAAATCACGCGCAACTGTATGGAAACGGTCTAAGCACATTACGGCGACCAGATTTTGTGAAAATTGACACCGATTTCATCAAGACTGCTGCGTCGTCTTCAAATACCGCGAGGTGATATGCAAATCAACGATGTAGCATCGGTCAACGCACCAGCCTACCACGAGGCGTTACACGTTTGTCTCTGTGCTTATACCAGCAAACATGCTTTTTATGACAATTATTTAAGTAATAGAAGCAGGCGTTTTCTCTTTCTTTTTTTACCACCTGCAAGGAGACGCGGGCTTCAGCGTGTAACGGCGGTATTTAAACAAAAATGAATTCTTCATGATCGTAACACACACAAGACGGTAATAAGAACCGACCTGAAAAGCATCTCATAACAGTGCGCTGTCTTCCGTTTTGAGGAGGATAGGACAAATAAAAACAAAACTTTGACAACCGGCGCGTCTGGGCTTCTAACTCACGCCCTCGCGGTAATGCGCACTTGGGAGTTGGACGCGCTATAACCACGGGGCAATCGCGCAACATTCGCGCTGGCACATTGTGCGGGGCTTTGTGCGCCACGCAGACTTGGAGAGTGGTGGTATCTGTGCTCTTATCATGGAACTTAGAACGACAGAAAGCAGAGCCAGTTGGTAAGGATTGGCAACGCTCTAACCGACGAAGATGCGATGCCGCGCGCATCGCTAAGAAACTTGTTCTCGGGAATATGGCAGCGTCCACTCTGTAAGACTAAAGTTCAGAACCGGAGGAATCGCTGTTATCCGGGGCTTAATTCACAAAGCTTTTCTTTCGTAAGTGCTCTTTGCCATTGATTCGTCAGCTTCGCTAATGATATGTGCAGCATCACGATTGGCAGAAATATTATGTGACGGACAATTCTCGCGCAAGAGGTTTCTGTGCATACAGACAGTGGCGATTTTTTTCTTCTTTTCTTTACAGCCTGCATGCCTTTGAATTCCCAATTCGAATAGCGTGCTTGGCTGCCAAAGGAACGAATACTGAGAGAGCATTTCTTTCGTTCTTTCTTTCTTTCTTTCTTTCTTTCTTTCTTTCTTTCTTTCTTTCTTTCCGTTCATCCGTCTGTGCGTCGGTTGTTCCGGTTGTTTCAACGCTTTGCGCCACTTCGAGGCAGTAAAAGAGCTCCTACGGCCACCGTCGTTGTAAGACCGAAATGCGCTGCTCTAAGACCTGACGAGCGCGGCTGAGCACGAACATCTCAAACGAAATGATAGTCGTGCAAGCCTTCGAAAAAGCGCGCCACCCCGCGCAAGTGTGGGAAGATGGGGACGGTATAACAGCTCAGCGTTTTCGGAATGGCAGCCTCCCAAGCCCCCACTGACTCCAGGGTATCATAAGAATCGTGTCCATAAACTACCGAATGGTCGGATAAGCTGGGGAGAGGTATCGCGAGAGAAATGTACTTTCTATAGCAGCTCCGCACGCTTTCCTACAGCAACGCCGCCTCGCTTTCGGACGGCTCACTGATAGGCAAGGGCATGATTCGTCGGCCAAGGGCGCCGCTCAAAGCGTCGGTCGGAGCGGCGGCAATTTGCTTGGTATTTATTGCCGATTCCCGACAGGATTAAGTAGCGAATGCGCAACACCAGGGCGACACCGGTCGTTCGGTGCACAATTACACGAGGACGACGCCGCGTACTGCATGCACTTACGAGATATCGCCGCAGGTATTTGTTATACTATTTTGCTGGCAATAAATTTCACCGCGTGTAGTAAGCTCCGCCTCGTCGCTGATATGCACAGCGACGCCTCTACCTGAGGAAAAACGCGCAGCGCTGTGGAATTTGTAGAGTAGGAGTCACGCAGCTCATCATATATGTACCGTACTCTCAAAGTATCATGCTCGTTATAGGACAAGGAAGTAGTCTGCTTTCGACTGTCGTCATTTCTTTTTTCTGGCCAATCACGATAAAGAGCGTTACTTACCAGTTGTAGCCGCATGTAGAAGCGACCAATCGTTCTCGAGTCTTTTTTATAGAACATCAGCTTGTTTCTGAGAGAAAGCCATTATTACAAGGGACGGTAGAATCTGTAGTTGGAAAACATTGTTGACTACAGAAAAACACGCCTGTTTGCAAGGAAACACGATTTCGATAGCCAATTGAAATCAGCACCAGTCTGGAACGATTCGTGGGGCTTGTCTTGTAATATAGTCCTCCGATTCAGTAAAGCACAACACAATGATGGAATGCTTTGGCGAGCTTGGTTCTTTTTTTACATTAGTTCTCCTCTCGTTTTCCTTTTCATTGCTTTTCTTTTTGTTCCGCACTTTGCAAACTCCCTAATAAGCGTATCTATGACCTCAAAAAAAAAAAAAAAAAGAGAGAGAGAAAAATCGGGTAGCCTGTATCGGGGACGCAGCCGCAGGGGGGTACGTGAAACGTATTGCGCATGCTGCTGAGGGTGTATGGGTAGGTACAGAAGTGACGTAACCAAATACACAAGTGACATTTCTTTACGCATTACAAACCTTATATGCTTAACTTATGATACGGCTAGTGAACGGTCTAATCTTGCAATCGTGCTCTATCCCCATTCGCAGTGGGCCCGCCGTGGTCAAATGTGGTGGGCGCGAATTAGCATCCCCCTGTCTTGCAGCCCGAGTTTCTTTACGCCATTTCGGAACCCCACGTGTCGAACGCGGGGGAGCCATATTTGAGCAACCGTCAAATTTCTGCAGCAAATTTCCCCCGCACTTGTAAGCTTTATCCTGGTGAGCACAATGTTGAGTATATGGTGGGTTATACCTATAACTGTGTCTGAGTGAGCTCTCTGAAACGCGACAACTCTCGCTCGGATAGGTAAACGTGCTGCCGAGCTAATCCTTCTCTGAACGCCGAGCGAGAGGCTAAATTTAGCTCCGATTGCGTCATGCGAGGCGCGACTGCAGCGCCATCTGCGCACGCGACACACAACGATAGCAGAGTGATGCGCGTGGCTAGTACGGTTGCTATGACGTAAGCGATTATAGTACAACATGTTTACGTTGCATGCGGTTTTAGCAAGCGACCCCATATATGCTGACCGAACTGAGAAACGTTTCTCGCCAGACAGACAGACAGACAACGAACTTTATTTAATCCTGAGGAGCTACCAGGACCTCCTAACGGGAGGCCATTGTAGCCGCTGGCCGCGCCCACGTAAAGGACAGAACGCCGTGACGCTCCGCTCTTTCCTGGGCCCTCTGGATAGCCTGGGCTTGCTTTCGGAGTACCGTGCTTCTGATGGCCTCCTCCCATTCGGCTTCGCTGGAGAGGAAGTCGTTAGGCAACGCGGGACATCGCCAGAGAAAAAAAAAGTTTCTCGTCACAAGCGCCTAGGCGACGCTGTTTTCTACTGTTTAGTATGAAGGACAGGAATAATGCTGCAGATTCGTGGCAAGCGAGGCTAAGTACTGTGTTATAATAAAGAAAGGTGAAAAAAAGGAAAGACCGAATGTTGGTTAACGGTATTTTTTAACCACAAGGCTTAAGAGAGTTGAGAGGGAGCTTTAACCTTCGCCTTCCATATTTAATGTTCCTCGTTGAAAGAAAGCTCCAGTTTGAAAACCGCTAAATCGATGTGCGTAAACTGTGTTTGTTGATTTCTAAGGTTTTCAGAAATCTTTATCGGCTAGTCGGTGATTGACAGGTTTTGTGTGTTCATGATTGACTTCTTTTTAAAATTTCATTTTAATTAGCACTTGCTATTTTATCTGAACTATATATATATATATATATATATATATATATATATATATATATATATATATATATATATATATATATCGTCTTCTCTAATATTATGTCTGGGATCACGATGGTCTGGCTTAGGCTCCCACGAACAGTTCTAGCGTAAGAACATGGCTTAAGAATATGGTTCTTGGTCCTAAGGGGTCTTAATCCCAAGGGGTGCGACAATTTTAGTTTCTTTTTCAGCTGCGACGGATTTCATTTCAAACGGTTCAGTAGTTTCCTAATGAAAAAATTTGGAGTTTGAAGCGTTTATTTTCTTTCTTTCTTTCTTTCTTTCTTTCTTTCTTTCTTTCTTTCTTTCTTTCTTTCTCTTTTCTTTCTTTCCTTTTCCCAACCGCGACAAAAAGCCTCGCGCCTGACAGGGCCACAGTTGCTAGTACATAGTTGGCACAGTGCACAAACTTCTACAACGAGCGCAAAACACGTGTAGATCAAAGTTATCGATACATCAAACAATCAAAACATTGCTACATTCGCGAAATGCACTGAATGAACGGATAATCACTGAATAATGTTTTAAATATATAAAACTTAAATCCTGCTTACATAATATTTCTCGATACAAGAAATAAATAAATAAATAAATAAACAAACAAACAGATAAACGAAATTTGTTACATTTGGTGTGCATTAAAAAACAAACAAAAAGAAAGACTGAGCAATAAACGATGTTTTAGTACACAACACGTATATGTGGTATCGTGTATAACTGTAGTAAAAGTAAGCAATAGCTGATTAAATATTTGTGGAAGACACCTTAGGAACAATGACTTAACGCAGTACACTGCTTTTTCGGAGATACTCTAAGTTCGCATGCGAAGCATTGTCTATTGACCCTTTTAAAACGCGTAGTGGGCAAGAAGATGTATCCTTCTCGGAAAGTATACTGGTTAATGGTTGCAAGAGCTTGGCAAGTTAATTTTTTATTACCTTAATTAGTGCAAATGGGAGCTGAAGCTTCCTCGAGTCTGTGTATTTGGTTTCCGCACGATCGACGCCTACTCTACGCTCCACAGCACTGCACGGATTTACTTTCGCAATGTGCACGATTCCAGGCCGCCTCGCATGTATGACTGTGCATGGGTCGTGCGCGTGCCTTCCCTTCGTGCTCGAGGCGACGGGCAACGCTTCCGTCCTGCCCGCAGACGTTTGTTGAGATGTCGCGATTGCATGTTTCTGTCACGAAGATTGCCCGCCGCTCCCCGAACAGGATAATGCGAGCTAACGAGTCAAGCAACTTTCTCGCCGCCATCTTTGCCTGCGCAGTAGATGTATCTGGCCGCGACCCGCCGGTTGCGTGCTCGAACAACGTATACTCCACTCTCGTGCCTGCTCCCCTGGCGCTTGTATAGCCCTTCCCCGTTGCGACTACCCTGCACTTTCCTACGCTTACTACCAACTTCATTTCTCATGAGGTATGTTATTCAAATCACTCGTGGGGAGGATGAATTTTATTTGTAGAAAGGCAGAGTGGTCGGGCCTGAGCATGTGCGCTCTAACCTGGTATTGTGCATTGTGAAGGGGGAATGAAAGAGGGAAAGAGAGAGAATTCATAAGAGAAAGGTAGGGAGGTTAACCAGGCGGAGACCGCTAGGCTACTCTGCACTGGGGAAGGGGGAAAGGGGACTGGTAAATAAGAAGGGATGGGAGAAGTTCACACCTTGTAGTGGTACACGCGCATGAAGCGTTGTTCATCGCTGAGTCAATCAAAAGCGGCCATAGAGATTGGCGCAATTCAAAAATCGCAGCAGCGCTATTTTGGCTTAGCACATCGCAGACGCACGAGACCACGCTCGCAAGATTTTTCTCTTTTGTGAAAGGCCTGTCATCTGAGCGATCTAAAGCTTTACATATATAAAGGATGAAGAGAGAAGTGGGATGATCATGACAAGGAGATGGGTGCGATTAATGCTAGTCAACATAGCCGTATACTTGCGTCACAGTCTTGAGTTCAGTCCCGTGTTGTGAAGAAATCGTATCACATTCAGCACTGTTAGCATAGCACATCTCGAGTGGGGCCAATGAAGCAAAACGTTAAGTCCTCCGAAAATGGTCTGCGTGATTTTGAAAGCTTATTTCGGTGTAGAACTTATGCAGACGTTGGTGGCGATGGTCTGGCTGCGCCTAGTGATTGAGATAAAGCTCCGTAAGATGAAGAACATACTGAGACAAACACGCTTCTCACAAACAGCGCATGAGCTGCACCGCTGTGAACAGCAAGGTTGCGGAGAAAAAAAGAAATCAGCTATTTCAACCTGTTCGTACTATACTAACACACCAAACTGCGGTGACATAGCATCGAGTAAGTTTTACATTGGAAACAAATGCTTTATCTGTTGATGGTGACTAAAGTTCAAAAGTAGCGTCTGGATTATCGGAGACTTCATATATAGTATATAGGGCTTCGGATTATTACTGACTACCTAAGGTTCTTTGAGGAGCACCTAAATATGAATACACTGGACGTTTTCATTTGTCCCTGCGGAAATCAGGCCGACACGCGCACTGGAGTCAAACCCGCGACCTCACCTTTAGGAGTAGAACGTCACGGTGACTGAGTCACCCAGAGTCGTCACACTGTCTCTACAGTTCGACATTAAAACCCGCGCGATAGCGTTGACGCGGACTCAGCGCTCGCCGCACTGAGTCCGCGTCTTAGTACTCAGTGCACTTAACGGGAAAACCAACTAAACGAAAACGAGAAAAAAGAAAGAAAGAAAGACAATGAAACGCGGTGGTGAAGCTGTGCGAAGGATCGACGGAGTTATTTCCTTCTTTCTCAATTACACCGCCATTAGATCAGCTAAACAACTGGTTAACGCGCGAAGCCCCAGCTAAAGTAACGTCTCGTAGCACGAAGATGCAAGCCAAAGAGCTAAGCTCGGAGACAGGCGTGACTGGGACAATAATTTGCCGAGTTTACCACCGGTCCCCAGGATGCCAATTTCGGGGGCGTGGCAGGTCCCAACATCTGCGCCGTCCCGCAGACACGGTCTCTCATGGCTGCTCGCGTCGCACGTTCTTGCGTATACGGAAATACGAGAGCAAACGGTTTCGCATCCAGCCTTGAGGCTAGATAGAGTCGCAATACAGCTGCATAAGAACAGACTGGCGGATTAATTTTGTATCGCATCGCGTGAGGTATATCGCAAATGGGCACGCAGGACGAAGATCTTCTGTCGTCCATTCCTTCATGTAATATGCAATACCAAGTAGTCCATCGGTCTGTTGTTTTGAAGTTTGCTTCGAGTTCATCGGACTATATCAACTGTCTTTACGTCGATTCAAGCGTTCTCGTTTCGCTTGCAGCCGTCGCTATATATCTGCCGCTCCCGTTCGCTATCCTTCTGTACCCGGAACGCCGGGCTGCTCTCGCGTGACGTGCTAATGCTGTTTGGCGGGTTCGTGCCTTCAGTTGGTCCCGGAAGAAGGGTGTGCAAAGTCTTGAAGTAGCGCTGTGCCTTCGTCTCTTCTGTCGTCCTGCGTTCCCCTCTGCGCGATACCTCCCGTACAGCAACCTACAGGTGTTTCATCCGCATAGAAGGCTTCGTTCTTTTCTTTTTAGACTGTGCGTGATAGCTGGGATGTCCGGCATAGGGAGGTCGCGTGGATGAGGATTGCTTTAGTGGTTCGGCCCATTTAGGAGCTGCACTGTCTAGAAAAGCATATTTATTTCGATTGGACACCTTAGCGCAATCGTCGCCATTTTCTATCGTTGCGCTAAGTTGCGCCCTCGCTGTTCGCAAACCCGCGCCTTTTGTCGCCGAAAGGTTGGCTTTTCTGCATGGCTTAGTCGGCCAGCGGTTGAGCCGAACTCGCGTGCTAAATTACGCCGCGTGAGTAGTGTAAAATCGGGCGCACATTTAGCAAGTTAAATAGAAACAAGCGCAATGATTCGTGTCCGCTCCCGTAAGGCCAGGAATATATTCGATTTGCTTCGAATATTCGCACCAAACTGATTATCCGAAGGACTTCAAGTAGCGCCTGGTTTCCGAATGGAATACAAATATATATAAAAAATATATAATATTCCACAAATATACGAAATTTTCGATTATTCGCACATCTCTATTTGGAACCCTTTGAGAAAGCTAGCCAGTCCTGCGCTTTTCGCCGGTCCCGTCTGCGGTGTGCATAAAGCCCATCGGTGCCCCGAATTTGGCGTGTTCATTGGTCGTCGAGTTTGACGATTGTTCGTTTCAGAGATCGTAGAAATTGCACGTGCTTCCCGGGTATACGGTAAGTTAACCCCGATGGCTCGAATCACCTTAGTTTTTACAATTCTCGCATCTTATAGCAATGAATGTCACTAACGCCGTTAATGCGCGGGCACACCCACACCTTTAGCACAGGCGGAATGGCGCACTTCACTCAGGGCATTCCACCCGTTCTAATGTTCTCACGGCGTGCTCCGGAAATGCCCTCGCCCACACACGCATGAAGGGCTGCAATTCCTATCGGTAGCTTATATTGAGTTAATATCCTGAGCCTTCAAAACTATGACGTCCCTGCCCCCCCCTCTCTCTCTCTCTCTCTCTCTCAAAATGGAAACCTCACACTTTTCGTTAAAGTATAAAAGAGCGCACGAGGATGAAGCTGTGTCTGTGTCTAAAAGCGTCTCCCGGGATGTGTCGTAGGGGCGCCGTGTCTGCCGTCGCTGCCACGTCGCGCGCGCATAGCTAGCTTCCTCGCCCCCGCCTAATGCGAGCAGACGGGCTGTCAGGCGGATAAAAGGTTCTGATGTCTAGCTTTTCGTTCCCTGCGCTTAGAGTGCCGGTTGACTGTGGACGTGGAATGTCCCGCTTCGGCGCCTCCGTCTGTAGATTCCCGAGTACTGTGATGCTCTGGGGACGCTCATGACCACGAAGGGAGACATACGAATTGTATGAAAGAGCTGGCGCGATCCCACCGGCGGCGAAGAAATGAAACATGAAACGCGTGAAGTGAGAGGCACGTTGGTGGTGGACCGATAATGTGTAGAAGGAAAAGAGCGACACAGAATGAGGTTGAGAAGTGCTGGTAGGTCGCGCTCTCTGTGTTCGAGAAGATCATTTCTGCATGCGGGTCAAGACAGTTTCGAGTAAATCCAGCTGTCGCCGCTATCACATCAAGTCGTAACAGCACTGCTTCCCTGCGCCATGCATCCCGTGTTTATCAATAATAAAAGAATAAGTCATGGGCTTTAACGTTCCCAATTTGGGAAGCCGAATCAACGCTCGCGCCGTAGGGTAGTTCTGATTAATTGTGACCACTGGTGTTTTTTAACCTGTACCTTAGCGTGCGCTTCAAAGTGAATGTGACCGCCGAGACCGGCAATCGAACCCGCGACCTCACGCTAAGCAGCAGAGGGTCACGGCCACTTAACCGCCTCGACTGGCCTCGTGTCACTTCCGTCTGTCAAGCTGTTCCGGCAATCCTGCGCCAAAATCCGTCAGAATTGCGTCGCATTCGCGCCACAGCCCAATACTTCCTAATTCAAATCAGTTCTACGGAAGCCCGCAAGGTGGAGCAAAGTACATAAGGCAAGTACAATTCCTAATTATGTCCACTTCGATTACTAGATTTGGTGTAATGATATACTGCAGTTATGCAGAATAAAGACATCGTAGTGCAATTACCTAGCAAAAATAAAATACTAAAAAGCGCCTCTGTGGACGTAGGAACTAAACCTCGCTAGTTTTGTTCTTACGCCAGTTTTCACTTGCATAACAAGCTATATACAGTGCGCGAATGAGCGAAGAATCCCAATTTACCAACTCATTAGAAGACTTCCAGCAGGAGCGATGCTGCCCGACATCGTTACGTTTGTTCTAGCTGCAGCACGTGCAAAACTTTTCCTTAGTTCACTTGGCCAATCATTTGAGGCTGCTGTTATAATATTTTTTTTGCCGCCATTTTCTGGACAGTATATTGGGTGCGCAGCTTTTCAGGAAATTTCTAGACGTAAAGCTGTCCGTCAGGCTCGCACTCATCAGTGCCTGAATGCATCTGAGCTTGTGGGCGATTTATTTTGATGAAACTTCTTCACAAACAATACATTTTTAAATGGTCAAAGGACGATAAAATGAGGCGATCGGAAGAACGTTCCTGCGGCAAAGCACATTTCCTAGACATTCCGCGCTTTCTGCAATTAAACTCGAGTCAGTCAATAGAGTAAATAAAATGTAACAAGCTCCAATCCACGATTCGAAGTTGGCTGGCCAGCGGAGCTGTGGTACCACCTGATCTAATAGACCAATATGACGTAGCCTCGAACTGGGCCCTGCCGAGCCAGAGAACGACGTCGTTGTGAATATTGACGCTGCTGTTGCTTTCGTCGCTCATCGTATTCACGCTGCTCTTCAGGCGTCCTAACTGTGCATGCCTTGCTTTGGACTGGAACCGCTGCGTCCTAGCTAGCGTGAGCACGATGTCACTGTGCATATTGACGTTGCTATCCCCGTCGCCGCTCATCGTGTTCACGCTGCTCTTCGGGAGTCCTAACTCTTTTACATATGAAAGTGTAGTTACGTCACTTCCTGGTTTTTATGCTACAGTTGTCGCTTCCAGGCAACTGCAGCTTATTCAACCGTAATATTTAACGGGAAACTCTTGCGGCGAACATTATGGGCGAATGTGACCTTCTTGCAGTCGCTGAGCATTCGCCGCGATATTGCATTGTTGTCATTATTCCATAAATTCATTCGCTCTGAGCGATTATCCCTACCATGCTTGAAACACCGCGTCTTTACATCGCGCAGATTGCACAATAATTTCAGCTATGACTGCGTATATGGCGCGACGCAAGCATTTAACTTTTCACCACTGCCTCGCGCTATCCGTCTCTGGAACGGCCTTCCGGATAGCATTGCGTCGCTCAGAAATCATGATGCCTTTTGCAGTAATTCGGTCAAACATTTTCCTCCACACTGTGCGTAGGGTCGTGTTAGTATACGGGTCCAATCTCATTGCGTTTACGTTTTCAATTCATTGTCACGCGTTATGCCATGTGTTTTTTTTTTAACATTACGCAGTGTATAACGTCTCAACGCAAAGTAGCTTGCTACTTTTATGTACTACTTCTTGCTGTTTTTGCTGTTTTTATGCAATGCTTATCTGTTCATTCCCTTCTTGTTTTTTCTTTCTTTTTTACATCTTTCTGTAAATATGCAAATTTGTTCATTTGGTGCCAATATTTGAATCCTTTTATGCATCGATATCTTTTTACCAATTGCATTTTGTGATAAATAGTGCCGTATGCCCCCCTCACATTATGCCTTTACGCAGGCCTGTGATGTCTTCCTAAATAAAAATAATAAATAAATCAAATAAATAGGATCATAAACACAATGATGTACAAAGTATCACATAGGCACAGTACCATTATTTAGTAAAGAAGGACAAGGACGTACTAAATGGTAATACGGAGATACAACATCACCTTCACCAAAGAAGTTTATTAAAGCTTTTATACTTGATGGCTGCAATGGCGCGTTACCTCGTGGCTCAAGCGAAACCTTTCTACACCGCAAAGACGATCACCAAGGCGATTCATCATTGCCCTCAAAGTACAACTTTGGTGCTGTTCAAACTTAGTGCAGCTTGTGCATTTGAGCTTCCTAACGTTAATTTCGCGCTCGCGTGCCATGGCCGCCACTTAGTCATCGTTCAGAAAACTGAACCGCACATGGCCGAAACAAGCGACGCCTCAGCCAGGACAAGGTTGGCTAGAATTGGCCACCCTAGCCAGGAGCCACCGTTTCGACCGAGACTTGCTTTCGTCCACTTCTCGAAGCGACGGCTCTAGTCTTGGGGCTCCCTTCTCTCGCCCACTGTTGATCGGTTCAAAGCATCAAGCGACGAGGAGCACCCTTTTTCAGTGTGTCTTCCAACCTGTATCTAGCCACTTAGCGGCGCTTTCATGCATCCTTCTGAGCGTTTCACCATCGCAGAGGCTATCGGCCCTCGCTGCTGCGCGCAGGGAGCGCGCACGAGAGGCGTTTATAGTCATCGTTCGCCCGGCGCACATTTGCTACGACCTGTCAGCCAGCGGCGCCAGCGGACATCGTGTCCCGGCTCAAAATGTCTGCGGCCTAGCGAACTTAAACGTAGACGTATACATCGCAGCCTCCGCGCCCTCCTTTGTAACAATCGCGGCCACAGGTCTGCCGCTCCTCCCTCTACGATCTAACCTCTTGGTGACTAAACCTTTGAACTCTGCCTTTACCCCGCTAGGTCCACGGTCGCCTGCGGCGTCGCTCAGGCTGCCTCGAAAAGTAATGGGGTATAGATGGGGAGGGTGATGAAGGAGAGAGAGAGAGAGAGAGAGAGAGAGAGAGAGAGAGAGAGAGAGAGAGAGAGTACACAACTGACTTTACGACCATTTTGTTTTATGGTAGTCGTGCAGGATCCTAAATGGGTGGAGAGAGAGGGTGGGAGAAGAGTATACTACAGGCTGCGGGGACAGCATTGGGGAAGGTTGTTGGGCAACTAATGCGTGGAGGCAGCCTTATAGACGCGGCCAATTTGATCTAACGGCTCTAAGCGCTCTTGTTGAACCATGTGGGCTCGTCAGATGGGTGCCAGATCATTGTTATCTCCTGCCTCTCTGATTCGTTTTTTCATCTTCGCTTGCTGCATGCGCTGTGTTGCCTATTTCAATTCTTCGCAACCGACCATTTCGGATGTGGAATGGCCTTCACTTCCATCCAGACCCGCGCCCACCGCCCCACTCCGCGCCGCTCCTTTGCACAAGAAGAAGAACAAACTAGCTGACGAACCTAGTGGCGTTCTCAGTCAGAAAGGAACTGAAACTAACGACACAGAGGCGAATTGGGAGCATGCTGAATCGCTTACTAAACTCAATGTATGCGTTTCTTACTGATTTACAAACACCGTGGATGCTAAATCCGCTCTATAGATATGCGCTTGTCGTACTAGAGCCGTTCATTGCAGCTCTTCTGTAACAACTCACGAAGCTCGCCCTTTGTTCGCCTTCGTACGCCCTTCAACGAGTGCCAGTCACCAGTTTATTCTTTTGATGCGTGTCGATGTCTTGAAGACCTGCTCTTGCGTCGGTGATCGCTTGGCAAGATATGCAACAAAGCTCATTGAGAGACGTTCTGGTACAGTTCCACAACATTAATGTGGGCCTTAAATCGAATGAAAGTGCTGCAAAACCGTGCTTGCTAGCATCCCTTCCATCTCGTCATCATCCTTCCTCCCATTCTTTTCTTTCCCTTCTTCTCTTACTTCTGTGCAAGGTAGCAGGCTAGAGCGTAATAGCTAAGACAGACCTCTCCGCCTTTCCTTCAATAAAATCTCTATCTCTTTCAATTGTGAAACTTGCCAGCCTTTAGCGCGGTTTGGGTGTTATACGTGTCTGCTGTTAACTTTTTCATTGAGGAAGGAGGTAGGGTGCTTGCTAGACGTAAATACTACATGGGCTTGATCTTTTCTTTGCGCACGTTATTTTTTTTTTTTTTTTGCTAGTACACTGTCGTCGGCGCTCGAAACTGAAATTTCGCTTAATGGAGACACTCTTTATTGCGATATAAACTATATGGACACTCCAGGTGCATTTTTGCCGTCACCGTCGCCACTTAGACTTTCGGCTCACGTGCGAGACGTACATGACGGCGCACAAGACGTCCGCGACTTATCCCGTAGGAGGCACACGCAATTCAAACAAACATAAAGATCCCTGTTCTAAGCTACGCGCGTTTGTGCCACACCTAGCTTACGAGGTTGTCCTCGACCGCGCTCGCCGTGTCGAAAAAGAAATGACATTAACGCGCTGTTGAGGAACAAAAAAAATTATAATCGGAGAAGGGGGGAGGGTGTATATGGCAGCGAATGCCCTTGTTGATGACACGTACCCTCCCAGACAACTTCCCGCATCCGTTAAACGGCGGCTCCCTTCTACTAAGGTGACAGGGGCCGGGACTCGCTCTTTGGCAAGCAGGAAGGATCATCGGTCGCTAAACGCTCGTTGGTGGCGTGGGTGTAGGTGCCGTTTGTGTCTAGCGTCGAGGCTTGCCTCGTTTGTTTGTGTTGCTTTCCCTTTTACGTTGTTTTCTAGCTTGCATCCACTGGCCGTGCGCGCTGTCGCCTTTTTTTTTTTTTTTTGAGCTAACAAAGAACTACCCCCGGGGGCGCATCTAGCGCGATGCTCTTTACGCAGCCTTGTTCGTCTTCGCGACTGGGAAAGACAGCCTACTCTCTTGCGTGTATCCCTCCGCTCCCAGTGAATAAAAGAAAGAAAGCACGCCACGCTGCTCTACGGGTTTCTTGCGAGCTCGATACCTGAGCACTTCCTGACGTCTAGAGATGCGCTCTTGACGGGCGAGCGGAGACACTCTGGCCCCTTCCTGAGGGACGTCTAACTGAGTGCTGCTTGTTTACGGCGCACTTTCCTTTTAAGAAAGCGGTTCTTCTTTGGGACTAGCCGATGTGCAGCTATATGGTTCAGGCTATAGGATGAAGACGGACGAGCGGGAATTTTAGGACAAGGATCGATGTAAAAGTGCGTAGACGAGAGGAAAATTCTCCTGTTTCTTTTTCTTGCCCTCTTGTCCTGTCCACTCGTTTCTACTTCGGTCGTCGCCCTAATGTTCCCGCTCGTATGTCTTCTTTAGTCTGTGAAAGTAGGCATGTTTCAAGGGTCCTGCGTATCTGATCGGCTAATGAGCTTCATATTATGCTTTTGAAGCTGCGCATATCATAGCACTGACCGTTAGTGAGGCGAACTAGGTTACAGAAACTTAGCGTTTTTTCTCGCGCGGTGCTTTTTGCCGAAACTGAGAACCATACAGTTAGTCTCCGTTTCTGACTTGAATTTCATTCAAAAAGCGTATATATTGCAGCTCGTTTAGTTTAATATTTCCAATAATAAACTGAAACAGGGCGTCTTCGCTCTAATTAAGCTAGCTTGTTTCCCTATTTCTGGGCTTTCCATGTCAATTTCTTTAAATTCGACACCGTTTTACTGATCAATTCGAGTTGACGATGCTGTTCTCTTATAGATGGGCCGATCCCGGAGGTAATTTAATATGAGTGGGTGTACACTGATACTGTTGCACTTTAGGTGTCCGTGCATCAGGGTTTTTTTTTTTTTTTTTTACTAGAGTAATATTAAGCAGATGTCGCCCCCTTTAAGCGGCGCCTCCAACTCATTTTGACGTGGAATGGATGCATGCTAAAAATGGAAAAACAAGCCGGCACTGCAGAAAGCCTTAATGCGGTTCGTAACAAGGAGCAACCTCGCAATGTAAAGTCTAAGCCGGTAGCCATTAAAATGTCGGCCAGTTATATCCAATCACTTTTTTGGAAACTGCTGGTTCGGTGCATACGCCACTCGTCATGATAATACACGAGCTTACGCCGATTCACGTCATG
Source organism: Dermacentor variabilis (assembly GCF_050947875.1). Classification (NCBI taxonomy): domain Eukaryota; kingdom Metazoa; phylum Arthropoda; class Arachnida; order Ixodida; family Ixodidae; genus Dermacentor; species Dermacentor variabilis. Next base: position 119,954,037 of record NC_134573.1, read on the forward strand.
AATAAACGGACATGCGCGCACAGGCCTTCGCCGAATAAAAGATAATTAAGCCTATATAGGCTATTGCAATGTACGAGCAGCCAGGTCCAGTCAGTGCTGTGGAAAGCGCTGTTTCGGCGCATACATCACTGCTATGATAATGCATGTACTCAAGCCAATTTACGCGATGAATAAAGGTTTATGCGCTAATTAGGACTTTAGCTGAAGAAAGGGCTAAGCCTATATTACAATTACTATATTACTCATCACAATGTCGGCCCAGCCATGTCCAATCACTTCTCTGGAAAGTGCTGGTTCAGCGCATACATGACTCGCCATGCCAGCACATGAGCTCCAGCCAATTTACGCGATGAATAAACAGTTACGCACAAATTGCCTTTAGTTGCAAAAGAGGCTAAGCCTACAGCCATTACGATGTTGGCCCAGCCATATCCAATGACGTCTTTAGAAAGTGCTAGTTCGGCGCATATATCACTCGCCATGCTAATGCATGTACTCAAGCTAATTCACGCGATGCAAATGGTTATGCACAAGTTCGCTTCAGCTGCAAGCAAGGCCCAATCTATAGCCCGTTACAATGTCGGCCCAGCCAGGTCCAGTGACTTCTCTGGAAAGTGCTGATTTGGCGTATACATCACTTGCCATGCTAATGCACACACGTATGCATGCCGATCCATACCATGAATAAATAGATATGCGCAGATTGGCCTTCCGGGAAAAAAAAAAGGCAAGCCTGTATGGGTCATTACAAAGTTGGCTCAGCCATGTCCAATGGCGTCTTGGGAAAGGGCTGGTTCAGCGCACGCATCGCTCCCAGTGCGAGTGCACGGGGGTACGCCTATTCACGAGATGAATAAACAGATATGCGCACATTGGTCTTCCGAGAGAAAAAAAAGTTAAGACTGTAGTCCACTACAATGTTGACACATCCCAGTTCAATCACTTCTCTCTAAGTTCCAGCGCTGCTTCAGCGCGTACATCACTTCCCGTGCGAATGCATGCACGTACGCCTATTCACAACACGAATAGACTGATAATGTGCAGATGGGCCTTCCGAGAAAGAGAAAGGAAAAGGTAAGCCTAAAGCCCATTACACTGTTGGCTCATCGTTATCCAACACTTCCCGGGAAAGCGACTGTCTGGCGCTAACAGCACTCCTCATTCTAATGCACGTGTGCACGCAAACTTAAGCGATAAATAAGTAGATATGCGCAAATTGGCTTTCGGGGAAAGTAATATAAGCCCGTTACATTTTCGGCACGCAAGGTCTAATCACCTCTTTTGAAAGTTTTGTACAGGATGCGTATATCACTCCACATGCTCATACGCGGGCTGACGTCGATTTACGCGATGAGTAAATGGATATGCGCAGATTGGCTTTCCCGAAAAAAGAAAGTTAAGCATATAGCTATCAATAGAATGTCGGCGCAGCTAAGTGCACTAGCTTTTCTAGGAAGCGCTGCAGAATTTTCGGTAGTGTACTTGAAGTAGGCGGCTCAAAACATTTGCGGATGTTGAAAGGGTTGGATGGGTTGTCTTCCCGTTCCCAAGAACCGAGGCGCAGTGACGCCGTCTGCTTTACGTGGTGCATCGCGGGTAAGCAATGAACCCGCTTCTACGTGACGTGGGGTGGTGACACGCGACAGGCGTCTAGGAAAGAAGGCGACAATAGAGTTACTGCGCGCATTCTCTTGCTCGGTCTCAGCGGGCTATATAGTCCCTAGCGCAGTGATCACACAGTCAAGAACTATAACCGGGCGTCTCCGTACTTATTCGTATTCACACGCTTGAAACACACCGACGAAAGAAATGACTTTACGACAGCAGCACGAAATAGAGGACATTTTGCTCTCATGTCGTCTTGTCCTTTCATTCGGCCGTCTCTTTCATGCACAACCCAGCTTATAGAAGCATGATTACACTATTGGCACGGATATTGGGTCCGTCCTGCGTAACGATAACGGAAGCCGAAGGTTGGGCTGAGCTCTTCCGTTTCCGAGGTCCGTGTGGGTTCAATGCAATGGGACCCCATACGGTCGCAGCTACGCCTTCACGCACTGCGTGGTGCCACATTTTTACAACATATTCAGGCTCCATGTCAATTTCGGTTTCGCAGTACCACTGTTTACCAGTCAATATGCACGGCGAGTGGCCGAGACAGTGTCATGCACAACTTGAGCGATAATTACTGTTTCGCGTGCCTATTACTCATTTATGTATTAATATCAGTACCGATCTCGAACAAGGCTTATTGTTACGGCAACGTTTACGGATAGACGCATGCAAAACACTTCGGAAATATGGGTTATAACCCACGAGCCGAATCGCTATAGCGGGCTCCTTTGTGCGCTGTCTTGGAATGAAGAGAAGCGAGCTTGACAGCATACTTGTTTAGGCTCTTGCAGATACCTTAGAAACGTTGCATACGCACGCGTCGCAAAGCAACTCAGGTAGCTCTGAGCACAGCGTGGCAACACCATTTTAAAACGCTTCTACCTCAGTATGACTAAGTGTGCACAATATTACTGACGGTGAAGAGACTTGTGTGCATAACGTTGACATTAATAAAACAATTGCCTGAGAGTAACGGTGATGGCTTCTCTGTGACAAGATATTGCCGTAGTGCACAACCACCTAAAAAAATGAAACGAAACTGAACATCTTTATAGACATCCGCATGAGGATGTTGTGAAAACAGTGCTTTATATACAACCAGCGGGCGGCCCATTCTAGGATACGCTGCCCCTATGTGGGATCATTGCACTGCCGTATTAGTTAACAAGCTACAAGCGGTTCAAAGTCGTGCCGGACGTTCTGCAACTAATTCATTCCGTCGTAACCTTAGTCTTAACACTCCCAATAAATGTTTACTTCGGGATCCATTTCAAACCCGTCACCATTTTTTCACGCTTTTCTTTCTGCCCACGACAACCTCGATGTCGATCGCCAAAAGCACCTGAAAGTTCCCACTTACTATTAAAGAAAAGGATAATAACAAGAAAATTAGATGAAATTAAGTGCTGCAGCATAATGTTCTCGTGATCATTTTCTTCCACGCACAATCAGTGAGCGAAACAATTTACCTAATGTTGTTGTTACCGCGTCCGGTGAGCCAGTTGCCGCCTTACTTAGGCAACATTTGCATGAAACGCAGTCATGATGCAGGAATGTTATCTATACGACCAGTTCGCTTTTTTATCTTGTGACTTGCTTACTTTGGCTGATACGTGCCGTGTGACTGTTACAGACAGTGTTGTTTGATTTTTCGTGTTTTGCAGCTTTCATTACATTTTATTCTACCTTTTAATGCACCTCAGCGACAATAATGCCCTCTGGGCGCATCTAGTGATGCTAATAAATAAATAAATAAATAAATAAATAAATAAATAAATAAATAAATAAATAAATAAATAAGCTAAAAGCTAAACGTAAAGCTATTGTAATCTGTTTTTATGCCAAATCGGTCATCCGTGGTAGGTCAGAATGGTTCCCGTCCAGCCCATATGGGCGGGCGCCACGCCGACATGGGCAGCCATTTTGACCTATCATGGAGGGCTAATGGCCGATTTGGAATAAAAACAGATTGGAATAGTTTTATGCTATACCGACCACGGTGGTTCTTTTTTTCTTCCTCCACACATATATTTTGACCACACAGAGAGCAAGAACACAAAGAGGTGGGGAAACCTTGAGAAATAAGCAAGCAAGAAGAAGTTTCTGCTCTTTACTGTGGGTGAAGGCTGCTGTCGCAGTAGCTGTGCTCAGAGCAGGCGGAAATGTTAAAGCCTGCTGTACTGCTTTCTTCTTCCCGCCCATCTATTTTCACCGCACCAATAGCAAGCATGGGAAGAGGTGTACAAACCCGTGCTTCAATCCGAAATTACTCGTTGTCACCGACCAACCACTGCGAAACTGACGTAGCTCGGTGCTCTACACCTTTCGGCTTGGTATGGAAGAAATTTGCGACACCAAGTCAGGTGCATTGCACTTTTTGTTTTATTTAACAGTAACACGAACGCACGTGAGGCGTCGTTGCGCTGTCACTTACAGCGTTAAACATTAGTTCACGGGCAAGGAATTTCACAATTTATTCATTCATTTGATTCCAATAGTTTGTGATGTTCCTGCATCTGAAATGGAAGTGAAATTACCGACGCTATCACAAATAACGGTAGACGTGCAGGTGAGGGCGGCCTGGAATGGCTAGGGTGGCTATCCTGTGTAACGGCGCGCTATTATTCTATTTTTTAAAGGCAACGTATGCTGTATTTGGTTTCTTCTTGTTTTGGTTTCATTAGAAAATTCCAACGTATTGCGGCCTGTAATTAGGGGTAACGCAGCAAATGAGATTACGCGCACTTTTTTGGCAAGTGCTTACAGAGTACATAATGCGAAAAACATTCAATTAATGGCGTTCGCAGTTTAAGCGAATCCTTGCGACTTTGCTTCTGGGGCAGTTGCGCCGCCGCTTAGGTACACTGTAATTGCGACAGTTAATAGAGCAGTAAATTTCCCAGCGTGCAAGCTTCTGTAGATACACGAGTAGAGAAGAGGCGCCCAGCAATGGGCACATATTTTATATCCTCATGACCGTAAATACATTGGCCTTCACTAGAAAGGCGTGGGGAGGTGTACCTATCTATGCACAGGCCTCTATATTAGAAAGAAACGATTTGAATTTGCAGTAAAGATTGGAAAGCAAGGTAATTGCAGGGTTTCTTTTGTTCAGCAGTTAGATTCCGTGACTGAGGTGTGGAACCTAGGAACTTCCGACACTATGCATCACTTGAAGAAGACGAACGGGATATTGACAATGGTTTTTGCCACTGCAAAGTTTCCAGCTCACATGAAGTCAATTCTAATGAGCTTCTAATTTGCTGCGGGGCTTGATAATATGCAAAAAAGAAAAAAAAGACGAATTGTGTGAGAAAAAAACGTAGAGGGCCTTTGGGAAACATTAAGTACCATCTAGAGAACTGTCTTAGTTTGCCAGACAACTACGACAGCCAGGACAGCGACCATCGCACGACGATAACGACGGCACCATGTCACGACGGTAACAGTAAGACGATGAAGGCACGATTACAGCGTGACGACAGCACGACGGTGATGGAACGATGAAAACGACGACGACGACAACGGATGAACGTTGCTCGACGACGGTGACATGACGAGGATGGCGACGTCTAAAAGACGATGGCAGCACAATAACAGCGTGAAGACGACGGGATGAGGGTCGGCGGCTTGAGGACGGCATGACGACAATGATATAAAAGGGTAGTCGCGTGATACGGACCCTAGACATTAATCTTCGGTGGGGACGCGAAGATAGTCTCTTTTATATAAACGTCTGGACAAGGAAAAATGATGATCACAACCTTGGACAGCCGCCTATATGAAAGTTTTCCTCCTGAAGCCCCCGTAACAGCTAGTTTTGTTGCACGACAAAAGTGTCTGCGTTCCAGCTACATTTCGTAGGAAAATATTGCTTAAAGGATTTAGGCAAGTCGGTTAGACTGGAAGGCAGCGACCGAAAAAAAACTACTTACGCTTAAAATAGGAATACGGCTTGTTGAATTGATGAATACGGATGAATAGAATTGATGGCTGATATCTGGGCACGCATTCACAAGAAGCGCTAGAGGTTATGGAGGAACGCACATTAAGACAGCCAGACAGAGCGTGCGCACCAAATAAGTCTCGCCTATCTGTCGCCTCATATGCACTTTCGTTTAGTTCTTAAAAGCGTTCCCTATTACAAGCTTAAGGCGCATTCGTATAGCTTGGACTAGAGAACTCAAATCTGTTTAATCGTTACTTCAAGTATGCAGCCTAATTGCCTCTGGTACTTCGAGCTATATACGCTTCAGAAGTCAAAAGGGAAATAAGTCGCTTAAGCATGGCATTGCGGGGCCGGCTTCATCGCAATGGCCAGATATGCTTCTTGAACGGATTCGAGCAGCTCGTTTGTACGTACCAATTGGCGTATAGGTGTCGCCTTTTGTGGAAGCATGCTTCGTCGTGCACAATGAAAGTATATGATGGACACGTCTAAGAACATAGAATGCACAAGGAACTAGAAATGAAGTCTGGAAGATGAAATCACGCTTAGTTACAGAGTGGCCAGCAGTGCTACACAAAGACCGAAAAGCAGTAACTGGCGTCAAGATCAAATCAGAATTGAACTTACTATTCTCCATATGCTGGCCTAACACATTGTTGTGCAGCAGCGCTCTTATATGACCCGGGGCGCGAGCGACGGCCGTGGCCCATAGTCTGCTATTTCTTTCTTCTGTGAACGCTCTGGCGTCCAGTAAATGTTCAAAGCAGTTTGCGTGAACTAAATGAACAGTAGCAGCAGTGCATCAGAGATGCAAGAAATCAATTCCATAAACAAGGTTCCGTACCAGCAAAACTAGTTCTGGAACGTTCTTTAAATAACAGTCTTTGGTACGCAACCTTTGATCTGTTAATTTTCGGCTAACAAAATTATCGCGCAGTTTTTATAGCCTAAATCTGCCCCCCGATGGCGTTATGCAAAGTTTTTTTTCCCGGTAAAGAAGCGGACATCGACGATCGACTGGTGTGTTTCATGTAGGGCTATTCTAGTGGACACTATAACGCTTTATCAAAGAATGGCTTTTTACGGCGCCGGTCGACGTCCATCGTAATTACTGATGGCTTTTATTATTCAGCACATATACATATTTTCAATTTCCTTGTACAGTTTATCAAGCCGGTGATATTCCCACAGGGTCATAGGCGCTGTTCTTTCGACCGCCCATGGTTGCGTGGCTTCCGTGCTTCGTATTTCGAGCGCGTAGCTTTGTGAACACGGACAGCTTCCTAAACGCCGCGGCGAATGATGGATTGTGCGGAACGTGTCATGCAGAGCTGCTGAAATTATTGCGACGTAATTCGTCGACCCCCCTGCAGGGATTAATTACGCATTTAAGCTCCCTCCATTCACCGGGAACACCCGCCACTCTTTAGACCTCCCAGCAAAAAGAAATTATCACTGTCGGAGTTACGATGCGCTAATCTACGACAGTTTGGAGTCATTTCGCTATTTGAGATCAGACCTGCCGATCCTGGCCGCGAAGCTACCGGCTACGTTACGGAGTGAATTTGAGGGCGCAGCGAATTGTGGCTGCAGTAAAAACGTGATGGTCATTTCACTCGGCCCATCCGCGAGAAATGAGCAGTTCCGTCTCAGATAACGGCCGCTCTGAGCTCCCTCTGAGCCTTTGGCTTCACGTTCTGTGCCGCTGCAGGCAAAAGGCGCCTGCTGCAGTTGGCGCATAATGGCCCTGATGGCCCTTGAGAATAAACTGTTTTCCAAAGCGTAAATGACCGCCTGATGCTGCGCTTGCCTACTGAGGACTCGATTTCGATTCATTGCTGGAGAGACAGTACACTGCAGGCGAACGGTAACGTGAATATTCGAACGTTCGCATGGGCCGATACATTACCGTGTTATAAGGTAGCTCCGCGGACTGCACCACTGGACCCGTGCAAACCTGTCTTCTGTTGGTTCGGTTTTAGGGGGGGCAAGTTATCGCATGCAGAGGTTCGAAAAGGCACTGCCACAGTTTATGAGCGCGACAAAACCTTCGCAACCGGGTTTATCCTGCGATCCTGTGTGGCGAACGTAACTAACTGTGATCGTGCGTCCTGTGCGTCTCTGTCTATCTTTCTATACTTTCTTATCTTTCAACCTCCCTCTCCCATTTTCTACAGCGTAGGGTAGCAAACCGAATTGTCTGTTCTGTTCAACCTCCTGCCCTTCCTCCCTCCCTCTCTCTCTCTCTCTCTCTGTATATATATATATATATATATATATATATATATATATATATATATATATATATATATATATATATATATATATATATATATATGCACTGACACATTTACTTATACACTTTACGTACAAAGCCTAGAGATAGAGAGTGAGAAAAGAAATTATAAATTGAAGGCAGTGAAGTTAGCCAGGACTGAACCCGGTTGGCTACCCTACACTGGGTGAGGGGAACAAGGAGAAATGATTAAGAGAATAAGGGTATAGAATGCTGCTGAAGAATACCGACCCAGTCGGCCGTACATTTTAGTAATACTCAGATTATCCAATATGGTTAACATTTTTAACGCACTTATTTCCTTTAAATGCATTGTTGTTGTTAAAACGTATATATAAAAGCACATACGCTTCCCCTCTTCACTATCGTCATCAGGGGTTGATGAGCCTGGGGCAGTCCCGGCACTTTAGAGTTGGGCCACGAGACCTGGCTCGCTTTTAAATGTATCGTTTGCGTTTATAATTCCCTTTTCAGATGCATAATGTCGTCTTGAACCTTACTGTGTCATGTTCGTTATAGGTCATTCATTTTTGTATTGGTGTGTCTGTTTCAGAGTGTGAGGAAGCTCTTAATGAGGAGCAGAGCACATTGCCGACTTATATATATATATATATATATATATATATATATATATATATATATATATATATATATATATATATATATATATATATATATATATATGCCTCTAAATTCTACTCTGCATAGGGAAGGGGATTGGGGACAGAAACTGCATTGGAGGAAGAAGGCGGGAAAAAAAGAAGAAGGCAAGAAAACATACCATCATGGTATGAACAGATGAGAAAAAAGGTGTTGGTGTTGATGTAAGCAGGCTAAAAGCCAGTCAAATAAGCCGATGCCTTGAAGGAAGGAGAAAAGAAAATTTACAGCTTAGTTTTCATCTGTCGCTCTAGTATTTGTCGCGGACTTGTTTCTCTTTCCTCCGATGTTTCCCGCTTCGTACGCGCAAGCCAGTTTTGTATCGTTTCTGTTCGTCGACTGTGCGGAGAGTTCGCTGACGGCGAATGTACTTTTTTTTTCGTCGTGTTTAAAGCACTCCTGAAACACGTTCGAGTTCAGATTTATTCGATTTTCCGCATTAATGATGAAACTTCAAGGTAAAAAAGCTACCGAATGACATTTATTTGTCTGCGTTATCGCTGTAGTCATATACGAAGAATAAGCTCCACTAGCACGATATTTGTGCTCTGTGTATTTTCACTTTCCAGTTGCTGTCACGTGCACTAATATAACTGTGCTTACTTGTGATGGTAAATCGTGCACCTCAGCGTATACCCTGTACATTACAAAAAAAGTGACGAATAGCTTAAGTGTCTATATTCGTTGACTCAAATGTAAGGGTCCGTAATACACAGTGTCTGCCGCTAGACAAATGCTGCCACGACAATGAGGACAAACAGCTTGAGTTCGCCCAACATTGCTTCATTCACATCTCTGACAGTGCTTGCTGACTTTTCTAGTAATCACGTTATAGTAAAAAAAAAAAAATGTGAGTCTCAATCGAAATCGCTCGGTAAGTGTACCTGTGTTGTGCTTATGGTGTTAACGCGTGTGTGCTAACCTTAGTGTACCTCCTCAGTGTCAGCATTTGAGAAGCGCACGCGCTCAAAGGGACAATAAAATAAGAAGTTCGGCATAGACACTTAAAGGGATACGGACACAAAATCTGAACATTTTACGATAATACAGAAAATGGGTCCTCAGTGTGCGAGTACACCGAAAACAAGTAGTCACTTCGCTCATTTTTCAGCGGATGGCTTTATTTTTGGCGTTTTTGTGAGCGCGCGCAACGCCGCCCGGCCCAAGCGAGTTGGAAGGCGTGACGTCACGGCACCCTCAACGGATAGCCAGCCGGCCGGCCGCGGTCATTCGAGACGCGCCGCCACCGCTATCGCGAGCATGGATTCAGGTTCTGGTGCCTCTACCAGCTATGAGTACACGTCTGTAGATGAGGACCGTTCCAACTTAGCAAGAAATATAACCGCTTACGGTTACGAGCCTTCCACGTCAAGCGGCGAAGAGCAGGCGGCCTTGAACGTGCCGGTCAGGCAGTCCGGGCCAGCAACATGGTAATTTTTTTTTCTAGTAAACTTGAAGTGCAGCGGCAGCAGTTCGTAAAGTTATGTTACGTAGGATGCAAAATGCCTAGTTTCGTGACCCGCGTTGAGGCAGAAAGGCAGCTATTACGGCTGAATCGTAGGTAGCGTAGCTCATCGCTTTGTGCTTACCTACGCTGTCGGCTTTCGACCGCTGCACACTTCGTTTTTATGCGACGAGGCACGGCATTTGTAGAATTTTCCAGCCATTTCATAGCCCTGTGTTTACGACTACTATCACATTCACGCCATTAGAAGCCATTTACTGGTTGAACTCGCTGAGATGGGCGGCTGCGCTAGGGACCCGTCGACCAGATCACTTAATAGCTACATCGATTCTGTGGCCATAGAGAAAGGAAAGCCTTTGGCTGTGACATTTACTAGGGAAATGCTGCGCGAACAACCAAGTCATGAAACGCGACGCATGATCATGCAGAGACCTATGAAAATGCGTAATTTTTTGCTTGAGCTTGAAAAGCAACGTGTGAAAAGGCAATGTAGGTAAATGTGCTGCGCCTTTTAGGTTAGTACACATGCATGCTGTTGTCTGGCGTTCATTCACTGGCTGTGTTTTGTATATTTGATCAATTAAAAGAGCGCTCGTATGCTGTCGCTCAATATTAGACGCAGCGAAAGTGTATACAACATGACTATTTTGTTTTGTGACAAAAACATGCATCCGCAGGGTGAACAATTTCTGTCACAACCCGAGAATATCTGTTTTTGCACAGCCAATGAAAGGGTAATTTCCCTTCTTTCAACAAACGCTCCTGCGGTCACCGCTACGGCTACATGCATACAGAAAGAGAGAGGGTCTGTTGCCAGAACAACAAAAGGTGGCGAAGACCGCTGAGAGTTACGGATGCATCACTAAGCACCCGCTCTTTGAATCGTATTGCCTCAACAGGAGCCTTTTGAGCGGTATGCCAAGGCTTTTGAGCACAGCCGGGCTGGTCGCATAATGATCGTTGATGAAGTGGTCCGCGCAAATGACGCCATTTTTTAGAAGTCTCCATGCTGGGTGTGGTGGCTGACAGGCACGTATGCAAAGTTTACGCATCTTCTCGTCTCTGGGAAACGTGCGCGACGGCGTGTCACGACCGATAATGCTGTTATAATAGCCATGGGCGCAGTAATATTTGGGCATTTTCTTCCGCCGCGTGCGTCAATACCGATCGACGACCGTGCGAGCACGCGTGTAAGACGCACCACCTGCATGGAGCGCTGACGGGGATAATGTTTCAGACGGACCACGTGCGAACATAGCCGATGGCGATAAACAAACCCTGGAAGGGACCGACACTCCGGAAAGACTGCGCCGGCTGTAGCTGACCTTGGCCGCGCGCGCGGGGGTGTCATGACGTCAAATTTCAGCTTCTCCCGGCGGCCGCTTGGAGGCAAGGCGCAACAGAAAATCGCAAAATAAAGGTGTTTCTCGTTCTTTTTTTCTAAGCAGCTTGTTGTATTCGTCATTTTCAACAGTTCAACTTTTGTTCTGACGCAAAAAACCACCCACCAACTTTTGTGTCCGTATCCCTTTAAGACTGCTTACATGTGGGAATGCGAAAGCATTATATGTCTCTTTGGTGAAATGTTTTCGATTGATGTTGTCGACATGCGCTAAGGTTCTTTCTGACGACTCGGTGTGTGTGTGACGCACACACTAGGCACACCTGTAGTCATCCAAAACCGTGGCGCCGTAGTGGCGTTGGACAATGGTACTCGTCTCGCACCCAGGAGGCCGAGGTTCGATTCCCACCTATACCGAAACGTGCCAAATTTTCTTTCCAAAGCCATTAATTTACTTTGTTTTCAGAAACCTCAATGAGAAATGTGACGTCAACTCGCGCATTCTTTACGTGTTTTAAATCTTTGCGCCGTCGACCGTTTTTGGTACCATCGCCCGGTCACGCCGCCGACGACGCCGGATTTTCGCGTAATTGGGCGTATAACACTTTCGTATTAAAGTCACAGTTGTGATGTACCAGTAAATTACCCTTCTACCATAACAGAAAATACCCCTCACCATGAGAGGCTTGGTAGGCCAGCAATGTCGCAAGAAAAGGGTGGCGACTCCAATTTGAAATTCGCACACCAGCTTGCCATGACGTGAAAAATTTTGGCGGCATGTTCTCTGGCCTACCTAATTCTTCATTGGTAAACATGAACCGCATTCTATTTTAAGAGAGCCAAAAACGGAACTTCTCAAGTTTCCAGGACTTCACTGAGCCACAAACAGGCCGAATTGTGAAAACGAATTTTTGAAATCCGTGACTTTGCACTGACGTACCAACGCTGGGATTGCGGCGCAAAAGTCAGGAAATGGAACTATGACCCTCATTTTGCCTTCTAATCATGAACCTATTAGCACTAAAGAAAGCGAAGCTGTGCTTTGAAAGATGACTTAATGCCTCAGTCTCTATCTAATGAGATGACTCAATCTGAAACGTATTTAGTGCGTCTCTTTGGTGTCCCTGCAGCTTTAACGAAGCAGAGGACAACCACGGTTGATGAGGTAGAAAATAGAGAGAGCGAGAGAGAACACAAGAAAACGGACGAAACCAGCTCTCACGGAGCTCATTGTGTTCTTCTTCTGAGTGACTCACCAAATTAAGGGGAACACGACAAGTGTGGCGCGTGAACGAGGCCGAGTGATGTCTCAATTGTCACGACGCGCCATTGGCCCAGCGAAGGGAGTGATAGCATAGCGTGTATATAGACATTGTGGAACTAGAAATAACACGGCACAGGCCTATAAAGGAGCAACGCCCCCGTAAGGAGAGACATCCTGTTTCTACCCCGAACGTGCGTCGCAAATGCGCTCAGCATATATTGCGCTGAAACGCGGCACCGCCCACTAAGAAATTAAGGTACATTTATGACAGCTATACTTACGACTGCGTTTGCGTGCGTGTTCGGCGTCACTGAAAGGGTTACATGTAATTTCTGTATGCCGCGAATGCGTTGTCTTTTGGCACACCCATAGGCGGTTCCGCAAAGCGACCGATGGACTCAGAGCTAAGGCCAAGCCAGAGCAAGGGTTATGGACGGTTTTTTGATTGCCGGTTCCTCTCAGGCATAGCCCGAGCACGCAGCGAGAGCTTCGCCCTGAGGAGCAGGAGTCCTCGTGCTTTGGTTCGGACTGTGTGATCAAGAATGCGCGGGGGTCGTAATAGTCACTTTATTGCAACATGTGACGTCATCGCACGCGTGCGAAACAAGTGGAAGGGCGTTCAGAAGGAAGAGTTCCTGAGCTACGCATAAGTTTGACATTGCCAGCGGTTGCTGCGCGATTACACGCTGACCGGCCGAAGTCATGTTCCCGGTATTCCTAGTCAGGCTATATTTGAGGGTAGCTGCTCGCGGATTGAATAGAAGCAGCAATTGTTTGGCTGTGTAAATGCGCGAAGAAGTTCTAGATTAGTGCTTACCGAAAATCAAGATGGAAGCCGACTGATGGAGCAGCACACTGTGGTGTAAAAGTTGCAAACCGGCGTAAGGTTTTAAGGACAAAAGGTAAGGAGCTAAGCAGGCGAGGTTGAAGTGAGACATAAACGACATATACTGTCACGTGGTAGTGACGGTACGTGTCGTTTGGTAGATAAGGTGCCTGAGAGGGATAAGGTGCCTGAGAAAGGCTGCGCGACGTCTCGATAGGACGACCTTTTTTGACGAAGACATAAGTCCGCCTCTCGAAACGTTGACCAGCCTTTCTGAGGCGCCTCACGCCTGTTTGTAACTTCTATACCACAGTTCAGTGTTTAGCGTTTCAGTTTAGTGTTTGGCACGCTAGCAGATGGAATGCCCTGCTTCGGTCATATGCCTGACGCGGGCGGAAGATTTGACTTGAACCAAATATATCCCATAAAAGTGTGTACCACTAAATATTATCAAAAAGAGTTGACACTAGTTTGAAGACTATTTCAACGTGGCAGAGAATTCAGATGGGTATCCAGTCATTAGAGGCTCTTGCGGAGGCCTCCTCTGCCCATAACCTATTGTACGACTGACGAAGTCGTCCTGTAAACACGATTGGCGCAACGCTAGAGCAATAAATTTTCCTTGTAAATAAATTGCCTTGCAATTAATTTGCTTTGCAATTAATTTGCCTTACGTAGCTCTAGCAAGGAGAGCATCGACCATAAAGCGCGGCATGAGATACCAAGGTGAGGGAAATATAGCCGAGGTAGGAAAAAATTTCTGTGCAGTGAAGGAATGAAAAAATCGGCGGCTGTGGAGTAGCATCGGTTTCCGAAGCCTAACAGCAGGCTGGAAAGACTGTGTCCTGCAGTACAGTCAGATTGATAGCGATCTCTAGTGTCACCGAGCGTAGCAACCAGGAGGCATATATTACCCATCCAATCTTTTCATGATGATGGCGACCATCGACTTAACCTATAGATGGTGTAGTACATAGTAGAGTGCTTGTGTAGGCCAGTTGGTGATTGGAGTTGGCCAGTTGGTATAGTTAAGCTAAGACAGGCACAACGAGATTCAGTATATATTAGGGGATATTAGAATTGCTAGTTCCAATGTTGGGGGACACTATCGGCCAGACGTACAAAAAAAATGCAAGCGTACAAAATAATGCAAGCGGGACGTGAGGTCTTGGGCATGCAATGCCGCTTGGGGACGCTATTTCTAACGCTCCTCTTTATTTTGCCGCAGTGCACATCGGGTGATATCAGCATTTATTATTGGCTAGAGCTCAGTTTAACTCTATAGCCGTTGGTCACGTATTACGAACTATAGGTCCACCTTTCGTGAATTTAATATGCGGTGACCGTCTTGTTTTCTCTCACTGTAATTGTGGGAAGTGTTCTTTCCATCACGCAAAAGGGGATCTTGGCGCGCCTGTAAAACTAGGCACATGGAACTAGCCGCATACAAAAGGTATAATAAGCAGCGGATAAAATGCACCTTGAAGAAACATGGTCCCAGGATCCCAGAATTGCAAGTTGAACAGCATTAGTGATAAAGCGAATGCCTCCTCAAGTTATTGTAGGGCTTGTTTCACAAAATGCAATTTTCCACGTCGAATCGCTCTCAGCCGAACGTGACATTTACAGCGAAGAATCTTGTTCTTGTTTTTCGCAAGAGTGCTAATTACAATGACGAAAAGGTTGTCGTTGTCATCTGATGAAAGTCTATCCACACATTTCGTTCTTTATCATTATCATTTCTAGTCAGTGACTCATGCTGACAAGGAAATATACATGAACAGCGTCGTCGACTGGGGTGTAAGCCGGAATTTAAAGCGAGAACGGTGTTGCATACGTTTCTTTGGCTGTTGGTTGCATCTACGCCCTTTCCGCCTTTAGTTTCGCTCAGAGCGTACGCTATCTCGTGCACAGAATGCACGAGGAAGCGAGAGATCAAAGGACTCACTAGAGGCAATAAAAGAGGGAGCGAGCCGCTACAAACAACAACAACATATCTAGACAGATAAGAGAGTGAAGTGCGGTGATGGGGAGGGGAGTGGGGGGAGGGGGGTTGTAGAGAGCGAACGGGATGCTTAAAGTGCGGATGTCTTGTAAATGCAGCGCCCTATTACGCCCCGAGGGGCCACGGAGTCACGGAGCGGATTGCAGTCAATTAAGTCACCTGAATGTTACGGCACAACGTCCCTGCCGGGGGATTGTGTTTCTCAGCTGGAGGGAGAGGAGGGGTAGCGATGCACGAAAGAACACCGCTCCACATGCAACGGCCGCGGTGCCAATGACCTGTCCGGTCCGCTGTGCCGAGCGCAAGCCATGCTTCTGTTGGCGTTGATGTCGACTCGGATTGTACAGTGGCAACAGCCTTGAAAGGGCACGCGAGTCCAAGCAAGGCAGCACGTTGAAATCCAGTCCAAGTAATCTTGTGCAATTCTTAAGGTGGTCGCGGCGTTCGGGATATGTTCTCTGTAGGACCTGGTAGCGTCGTAAAAACGCTGTGATTGTAAACTTGCTTAGACGCCCAGAAAACCGTCACGGAAGAGTGATACTCGACGAACTAAATTCGTTAGCTGTTAGATAATCCGAGCTGTATCGAGCAGTATGTAAACAGATAATCCCCGTTACATATTCAAGCGTACTATCAGCAGTTTGTGGCTACGTTGAGCCTTCAATAATGATGAGTTGGTGGTTCGCTGGTGTTTTTCAAGACAAGTGAAGCGCGTAGTGCACTGCTAAGGACAGCAAGCGATCATACACAACAGCACGATCTATCTGTCTTGTAGCGTATGTTAATTCGCAGCCCTCAAGTCTTTCTGCAACGACATGTGTGCTTCCGTGGGGGCCAACATGCTCGCCGAAGTGCATCGCTGCTGAAACCTTGGCTGGTTGATGACTTACATTTTGAAACATTACTCTGTTAATGAAGATGAAGACATACACACGAAATGCGCAGCACCTTGTTGTTGTTGTTGCTGTCGTTGTCATCGTCGTCGTTGTCGTCGTCGCCACCGCGTTGAACACATGGCACATACTCGCGAGGAGGGGTTGGCCGTGGTTCGCAATGTAAACGTATATTGAGTCCTTGCTTCCCCTTAACTGAGTTGTTGGTACTACCTATATGTAAATATTAATGATTGTAGTTCTCTTTTCTTTTGAGAAGTGATCATGCCAATTTTTGACAAAGCTGCTAGATGGTGAGAAAGAAATTGGGATCTAATGTTAATAATGAAGAAACTGTGTTTACCGTGAAAGTCTCCCCGTGGCAATGACGTCACACTTCCTTTTGGGCTCGACCAAGGGCACTTACGCCAAAGATATTAACCCCTGAGAGAGAGAGGCCCAGGTTTGATAGGGGTTGCTATTAGTATTAGTATTAGTATGTTTTTCTTTCGGAACAATATCTTCAGCAATAGAGGAGGAAATAGTCCTGTGATTCTATATCCCCACATGACGCACAAAAGCTCGATGGTGTGAACCCAGACCTACTCCCGTACGTGATTGTGGTATTCCACATCGTATTAGGGTAATCGAACCTTCGAACCACCGGTAAGGACACGACCGGACATTCCAGCCGAATGCTAAATGTCCATCATCCGGTGCAGCAAGGAGGCGCTCATTTTTTTTTTTTTTCGACCGAGCAATTGTTGTCTTCAATATGTTGTCACTGCCAGCAGCGTAAGGTTAGGTACAAAGAAATCTACTGACCCACCAAGCGATGGGGTCGCCAATCTGTCTGCAATCTCATTAAGTGCTAGTCCACAATGTCCAGGCTTCCACAAATACCCAATTTCTTTAACATGAGGTGGAATGAGGACGTAGCACCTGCGCCCGGCCTGTGCTCTTCGTGTGTAAGTCTTCGTCCTCCTTGTCGCTGTAAACACGTTTCATAACGCCCGTGCGGATTTCTGATCAATGTGCCTGTGAAGTGCTTTGAGGAATAGGGCATGAAATAACAGAAAGAATAAAGGAACGCACTACTGGACACAAGCAGCGACGTGTGTGTCGAGCCATACCTTCCGGTGTCGCTGAGCTTATGTGCGCTATTCCGAAAGGCCGTCTGCATGCATAAATTGCGAACAAGCCCACCTAGCCACAGCTGTGAAGTGATTTGGTCTTATAGGCTGTGAGCTTATTGATGAAGGGCTCTGATTCTTCCCTCCGTAATGAGCTGAAGCACAGATATTGCGTTATTTTTTCCGTGAGCCCGCTGAAGTATAGAGACGGTCATTTATTTCGATAATGGTCAGCCTGCTACCATCGGCACTACGGAGAGATGGTATTAGAGAAAAAAAGAGACATCGAGAGAGAGAGAGAGAGAGAGAGAGAGAGAGAGAGAGAGAGAAGTGATAAGGGGAAAGCAGGGAAGTTAACCAGGAAGGCCGCTTTGATTCCCTACAACAAGGAAGCGGGTATAGTTTGACGGGGACAAGGAGAGACATTCACATTATGCGCGCGCGCACACGAAATGAAGCGTTTATAGTTTATAGTTATAGTTATAGTTGTAGTTATAGTACGCAACAATTCACAAGTAGTCATATAGGCTAGTTGATCTCAAGAAACGCAGCAGCACCTTTGCGGCTTCGCACATATCGCAGAGGCACGAAGACACGGGTAGCGATGTAACATGTTTTGCGTTGTTTGTGTTTTGTGAAATATCACTGTGCTGCAGCTTAAGGTTTCGGCGTCGTACTTCTTGATTTTGATCTAGTCGCAAACGGTAGTGCGACCTTGTACACTATATTGCATTGCTGGCTGTGGTTCCTTGAAATACTAGTCAACTGCAAGCGACTGCTCTTTAATCTGAATTGATGTTGTGTGCGTTGCATCACACAGTGGGCTACTTTAAACTTAATGTGCACTACCCGTTAGCATGTTCCCGTCCTTTATTTGCATTTTACTGTATTATTCGACTTCATTTGTTTGTGTGTTTGCTAAGCCGGCGCACATTTGCTATGCACAATTTGTCTTTTTTGCTTATTTGTTTGTTTGGGCCGGCCTACAGTTGCTATTTACTGTTTGTCTTAGGCAGAAAGAGTAGGGGGCATCACTCACAATTCCAACTACTCCTACACACGCATTTAATAAAAAGGAAAAGCTGCCAGTTGGTCTCAAATTATTCGAAAGCCAAGCCTCTAACCTTTGCATGATGGACACTCGCATATGAGATGTTTTAAAGTTTATTCTACGCCACATGCGTTACAATTGGCACTTTCGGCCATTGCAATTAGGAATAAATGGGCGTTCGTAAAAAGAAACGCCTACTCGCAGGCGACACAGTGAAGTTTGTTCATGTCGACTAATACCGCATAAGATTTGTAATACAGTGGATATTTTATTGTTACTTTTACGATGGGGTTGCTCAATAAGGACTAAAACTGATGCTCTGAAATCTTCATTTCTGAAAACTATTCATCTACACTTCTATAACTTTCTATATGGTCCCCTCTAAGTGAAATTCACGGGTCCTACCGTTTCTATCAAGGTTAGATAACATGTGTGAAGTCATTTTTGAAACCTACTTAAAAATCACCTCCAATGTCTTAAAAACCCTTTGTTCCATGTCAAAAATACGCCTTTTTTTACCGTGAAGTACTTAAAAAAATCGCAGAGAGCCGCTTCTGCACTGTAGAAGGAATGAAGGAATCGGTTGCGATGCTTCAGGGAAAGGAAAGAAAAGGAAATTGCTTTGACATGGAACAAGACATGAAACAAGGGACAGTTAAGACATTGAATACAATTTTATGTATAGGTATCAAAAAGTGGTTGCACACTCGGCATATACATTTGGTAGAAACAGCGGGACGCGTGCATTTTGCTGGGGAGCATGTTAAATGGGATAAAACCGCCGAATAATAACTTTCAGAAATAAAGATTTCAGAGCACCATATTTAGTCTTTATAGAACAACCGTTGTGTACACGTAGCTATAGGTAAAAGAATGGACGAAAAACAACAGACTGTCTACGATGGACAGCCGGCACTTGACATTGCCTGCAGGAAACTAATTTTTTTTGCCATTAAATAAGTCTAATTGTAAATGTAATAATTTCTGAAGGATCTCACTTGCGTTGATATCGAATTGCCTTTTTAATAGTAACTTTAACGACGACTCTAGATGGTGCACGTTTTGTGGATTGCAGAGGGTTGCCGTCCGCAATTGTTACAGCAAAAAACACGAGCAAACGGTTACAGCACGTGTAATTAAGAATCACGATGCGAATTGGACAAGGTCAATGCCACGACGCCAAGCGTCCTTGCGTTAGTCACACACGCACACAAAAAAAGAAGATCACGCTCCGCGTTGGTGTTTGAATTACGACAAGAACCATTCGTTCGCATAGGCACACTCCGACGCGACACCTATACGGTGTGTAATGTATGGCGTACGCTCGTCTTTAACGCGCGTTTCTGGAAGATCGTCCGCAGTGCCTTTCAATATGAGGCCCTGACCTTTGACAGGCCGCGAACTTGGCCTCCAGCGACGCTTTGAATTACACGTTCCGGTTGATTGCGTACCTTTAGTTCTACTTTTTCAATACACCCACGCCTATGCGATTTATACTTGCGTGGCAGGCGGCACACGTCCAACGCAGCGCGAGGAATATGCGTGCATGCCTGGCCAGACGGTTTTTGACCCTGCCGCGCAGTGAAATATTCGTGTACGCCGCATACACACAGGGACGGGGGCGCCGTGTACATACCGTATATCACTCGTACATTCCCGCGGAATTGACCCCCCCCCCCCACACACACACACACAATCCCCGGTTGTCGTATGACCAAACTCAGTGCAACAGAGCAAATGTATTTCTCTTCAGCGCCTCATGACGTTTATCGGTGCCTGGTTACGTCGGAGATAAAATTATGACGTCAGTCATCGTGACGCAGTGGATCGTATGTCGCATATTGAAAAGCATAATCTTCTAAATGACAGACAGCACGGATTTCGTCGCGGATTTTCATATGTTACACAGCTGGTAGAATTCGCACATGATTTGGCTCTGGCTATTGACCAGCGACTAGTTGTTGACTGGGTTTTCTTGGATTTTCGTGAGGCATTTGATGTTATTGCGCATGGCTTACCTTTATCAAAACTTAGAGCTTATAATCTGGATGGCTTAAATGGATTGCTGAATACCTCTCTGAATACCTCTCTGAATACACCCTAGTCACTTCCAGGGCTCCCCAGGGATCAGTACTGGGGTCACTCTTTTTCCTACCGTTCATTAATCATATTGCGGATAACATCACGTCCTTGCTTCAAACGTTTGCCGATGATTGTATCCCTTACAGAGTCTAATGATCTTAGTGACCACGTAGCTTTGCAGAATGATTTGGACATTGTGGCAACATGGTGTGCACGTTGGAAAATGTCGCTAAATGTGAGTAAATGTATGCGCGTCACCTTTACAAGGAAGCGCTCCTACCAAGAGCACACGTATCGAATCCATGAGGCTAGTTTAGTTACTGCAAAGGAATTCAAATACTTAGGTGTTTTCTTCACCTTGGACTTGCGATGAACTAGGCACATAAATTATTTAACGAATAAAGCGACGTCGGTGTTCGGTTTTTTGAGGCGGAATTGCAGTCCCGTACCCAAAGGTCTGAAGCAATTGTATTTCACACATGTACGATCAACGCTCGAAGCCACATGTGTATGTCGGGGCCCTTACACCTCGGGGATTAATTAATAAACTTGAAAAAATACAAAACCGGGCTGCCAGATTTGTCCTTGGGAAACCATGACAGAAAATTCAGCATGACAAAGGCTAAACATACCCTTCAATGGTCGGACCTAAGGACTCGCAGTAGAAACCTGCGTTTGAAATTCTTTTATAGCATATATAATTCCCATACTGGTATTAGTCGAGAGAAATACACGAAACCACATTTGCATATATCACAAAGAAAGGATCACCCTTTGAAAATCTAGGAACTTGCTTTTAAAGGTGGCGCTTTGCGGCATTATATCTTTGTCCAGACAGCACGTGCCTGGAATCTTCTTCCGCCTGATGTTGTACTAATTACATCTGTTGATGCTTTTTCCCACGCTTGGAGTGTATAAATACTCTTCTATAAACTAATGTATTTCGAATGAAATCGCCCTTGCTGTAATGCCTTACTGGTGATGCAGGTACTGAATAAATAAAAAAAAAAGTGTGTCGCTGCAAGGACAGTGCAGCCACGTCAAAATGTCACAAAATGTCTCCCCAAGCATGAAAAACAAATACTCGCTGCTCTTAGGGGGAGTGGTAGGCAAACAACGCTGGTACTAAATTCTATACATGCCTGCCCCTACTCACACTAGTAATAAACGTGGGGCGCAGTGCGGTTGTTACGTTCTATCCCAGAATATGCAGTGCGACGCCCATCAGAGTCGCAAAGGCTAGGAATAGAACGTATAAACTCGCAAATATAGATTTCATTTTATGCAAAGCATTATTAAGGTCAACTGATCGCCAAGTTTTCTTCCTACGCCCTGTCGTCGTCACGATCGTCGACATAACCTTTTCGTCATTACTTCGTTGTGATGCGTGTAATGCGCATCTTCGAGGGCCACACGTATAGGTCGGGCCAGTAAAAAAAATGCGTCCAACTTGGTCGAGCGCTCTAACTTGCAAGCGGTAACTAAACAAGAACACATTTTTTTCTCGGACGCACTAATGAGAGCTTCGCTTAAACCGACTCTCCCAGCGCGTGGGGTCCGAATTTATGGTTATTTTTTCTCTCGTGACGAAATATTGCTAAGGAAAAGTGGCCCACGGCACGCTCAGCATGCGATGCATACTTTCCGTTGCAATGGCAGCTTCTCGATCGCTTTTTGAGAGCACCAGCCGAAACGCAAAACATAGATCGGGAGGGAGAGGAACGAGTGTACGTGGCCTCAAATCACTTCCGCACGACGGTATAATCTAATCGGACGCTGGGTATTCATGTCTTCCGGTGTTTTATTGGTTGCTCCGGAGATCAGAAACAGTGAATTCACGATCGGCGACACGCACGCAGCGTACCAGTATAGAGGTTCAAGCGCAAGCGTTGGATCTGGTCTTCCTCCGTCCGACGAGGGCGCGTGCCACTGCAAAACACGTTACACGAATCGTGCGTTACGTGCCCGGAAAACAAGAGTGCCGGGAGTTGCATGAGACCCGGAACACGCGAGCTACTCGTGCGTGTAAACGCCGCGGAAATTTCGCACGGGCGTGGAACGTGACCGGCGCGTGAGCCCACGAAGAAGGATAGACCTTGAGACAGTAAGCAAAGCGGGCCTATCTGTGTTGCCGAGGGCGGCATCCCGCGGCTCTCCGGAGCTCGCCCATTGCGCGCCGAGGTGATCTGCATCCCCGCGGGTCGGGTAGGTATATATAGGCACGCGTCGCTGCACATAGGAGGCGATTCGCTACGCA
>NC_134573.1:119981852-119986852 GCF_050947875.1 Dermacentor variabilis
CCAGAGCACTCCAGCAGCACTCCTAAGGCCTGTAGGAAAGCACCTACAACCTTTACTGTTGTATAAGCGGGCTCCGATGGCGTTTGTGAAGCGCTATCAATCATAGCCGTTATCACCGCTAATTGTCAAAATTACGGGCGTGCATGTGCAGTCTTACACGATTTTTGTATAGCACTGCTGGAGCGATCTGAAACATTATAATAAAAACCTACAGCGCTAAAAATACAAAGGACGTAGAAGAAGAAACACACACCACATGCGCTCTTCTACGTCCTTCGTGTTTTTAACGCTCTAAGTTTATTTATTTTTTTTTTGCTACAATGCATTACCAACTAGCCCACCTATCCACCCTTTTGCGATCTGAAACAACTGGTTGAATATTCTATTAGCACGCACATGATAAGCGCGATATATGCGGCACTACTTATACGAATGCTTTACAGGAGAGCTGAGAATGGAAAAACAGTTATTAGCAAAGAGGAGAAATAAGAATAAACAAAAGGTGCAAAAGGTTGCGTTTGAGGGGTAGAGCTGATAAGAATCACGTATATGCGCGTTCTCTGGCTGTGCTAGACGCATATATAAAAATGTTAAATCCGCTTTTTGTTATGTCCCACAGTCATATATTATCGTCCAGGAGGCTTAATACTCCAGAAGCCTTCGCATTTACAAACATATTAACGAAGACGTCAGTAAGGCGAGCGCTAACGTATACGCAGCGCCGAGCCAAGCCCTGCAAGAGCAAACGAAAACAGCTCTTAGGGCGGAGGCACAGCGGCGCCCTGACTGCACCTGGCCTCCGACGTGAGACCGTTATCTCGGTTACTTCGGCTTGGCCAGCCTAGCAAACCAGGTTTACAGGGTACCCATCCCGTGCGTTATTGTTGATCAACGAGCTTTTCCATGTCCGGTAGGCATCTGTTCTTGCGCGAAGCTCTCAAGCCATTTGGCCCGTGGACTTCCGCGGGCACAAACCGCCTGTTAACTACCACGGTTTTCATGTGAGACCACCAGGGGCGGCTTGCACGAACATTTAATAACGAAAATCATAACGAATTTAAGAACGTGTTCTTAAATATTCCATAGACAATGCCTAGTCCGCACAGGAACGCGTTCTTAAATTTGTTGTTATTTTCGTTAATAAATGTTCGTGCAAGCTGCTTCAGGGCTGAGTGCGCTTCCCGAGCGTGAAATGGCTGTGCCTTCTAAGGGTGCATCGACAAAGCTTCAGTAAACTGACCTCTACATAGTAGACAACAAATTTTTCCGAGCGTGACATCAAGGCGTTCTCGACCATACATGAAATTTCTGGAGGCTGATCGATAACAGATTACCGGATCACTTCTTGCAGCATCGGATCAGTCCCGGATTTCCGGATCATTTCCTGTACGCATAGCTTCCCTATCACTGGAGGCTGAATAAAGCACTCAGCGTGAATACATGAGTTAACACATGATTTGATGATTAGTGGAAAACATACACATGCCTACATCGTCTGTTCATATTGAGAGCAATGTTAAACACAAGTAGCAGAAATGCCCTTGCGAGAGCTGTGATCTTTCCATATACATGCGCCGACTATGAAATAAACGCTGCTTTGAAGTCAGCTCTGCGTCCGCCTTTATCCTTTTACAGTCCCTGTATTCCTGGGCGATAGCATGCAAAATGAGAGTACACCAACGTGCCCAAACCTCGACTTATTTAAGGACCTAAACTTTGGATTGATGTACTAGCTTGTTTCAAGTTCAGAAAACCAGTGAACAGGACATTTAATAAAACAACTTCGGTGGACCGATGGTATAGTCGTCGTCGCGACTGCAGAACGCACGCAGCGTAGACACTATATAAGAGTCGTGTTCAGTGAACTGCACGCGACGCAATGATCCAATATTGGTTCTAGGAGGTGATGACTGAGCTAAAAGCTTTTAGCTATATGAATGAAGTGAGTGAAATGGTCAGGGCCTAAAGAGACCTTAACCTTGGTAGAGTGGTCACGACATATTATTGTACCTCCGATCCAGATGGACTCGGCGGTGCTAACACTGCTTCTTGAACCAGTGAATCAAGTATGAACATGAACTGCAACAGTTTGATCCCGCACGTTTCGGAACAGGTAGGAAATAACATTCAATCAGCGTTTACTCCCAAAGAATGGGTTAATAATCACTATCTGAAATCTCCGGCAAACAGGTTCCTTCTGGAATGATAAGAGCTGTTCTGCCTCTTGCTCGATATAGTTATGAGACTGTCTATTCATTTTTGCTATGACATTTGTTATGATGGTTACAGCGCATACGAGCTTGTCTCTGTTTTTCGTTGGTGACATCATCAAAATTATTTTTGAATGACGTGAAATTTCGTGTGCGTTCATTATTGCAAACAGCTCAAGTAAAAACAAAAAAAAAGAAGACGAGGAATAATCTTGACTTCTACTTTCGGTTTAAATATAATCTAAACGGTGTACTTCAGTGTAAGAAACGTCTTCCGTCCTGGCGACCTCCGCTGAATGCATGCATGTCATGCATGTGCGCCACAGGCCTGGATTCTCCTGTGAACGCCAGTGAAATTCATACTCATTCTTGTCAGCCGAGAACCGCCGTGGTGCTTTCGATCTGTCTGCTTACGAAAACACAAGTCGTGCTCTCTAGAACTTTCACGATGCGACACGTCCTTCAGGCGTAGAAGGACACTCCGAAAATGCACCCCGGTAGAGAAATGCGTAAGCGCGAATGCTAGTTTTCAAAGTGGGGCAAAGCCCCTCCATTCCTCCTGCCGCCTCCCCGTCAACACAATCAGCCTCCTGTCTCCCGTAACAAGCATTCTTCCTTCCACCCTCCTCTACCCATCACGTGGGTGTCGTTTTGAAATGACGTCAGCAACAAGTTTGGCAGACGTATCCCCGAAGGATCAGGAGCAAGCGACCCACGCGCGCGCACATCTTTCGGGCGGGCTTGAGTGCGGTGTGCGCTGGCATACAACGATAGAAGAGCTGATTAAGTTGAGGCATGACTCTGACTCGTTTCCACCACGTCTTGCTCTTAATGCTGCTCCGACGGGGAAAACGCCACGCGCTTCGTACGTGACTTACTAGGTGTAGGCTACACTTGTCCGAAAGCTCAGTGATCGAGGTTAACAAAGAAAGAAAAAAAGAAAGAAAGAAGGAAAGAAAGAAAGACAGAAAGAAAGAAAGGGAAACGTACGAAGAAGAGCAAGCAGCGGTCTTCCTTCGTAGGCGATCACTTTTGTAGTTTGTATCAACTCCCTTTCTGTAAGTCAGTCGCTAAGGAAAATAATATACAGCAAAAAGTAGGGCAGCGCGAGACTGCATTGAGGTTTCGAGGTCTCCGACATACACTGTGTCCCTGCTAGTGCCTTACTGTTTTTAGAAGCAGTGTCGGATAGCGTAATACGTAGTTGTGCGGACCGTTGCTACAGACAGCAGATTGTTGTTGCTGCTGTTAGCGGCCCCATATCAGGCTTTAAACCAATGTTATTCGCAGACCAGTAGAAAAAAAAAAAACATCGGCTAATAAATAAAGAATCACGATAAACTATCGTATATTAATCTGGTGACCGAAGACTGAAGACATTGTAATATCGCTTAATAAGCAATATTACAGATAATTACAAGAAAGTATATATGCTGATCATTTTTAAGTTTTAAGGAATTTTTGAAAGTCACCTGTGGCAGATACTATATTTCTTGCCTTTGAGCTGGAATATTCGAAGAGGTGGACATTACTAGAACGAGAAATCGCAATACATCAATCTAATTAATAAAATATAGTTAACGGCATAATAACGGCATAATATTACGGCACATATTGCAATTTAGAAATTACAGCCGGTGAGCTTGCAAGATGTATCCACTTGTAATGAATTTCCAGGATGACAGCAGTTTCCAGATATTTCCCAGTGTGTGGAGCGAAATACATGGGCGTTCCAATTGTGTTCTTGTTTCAGTGCCTGAAAGAGCGTTTTGTTAAAAAGGTAAGTGGAACAACAGTGCATTTTCAGAGGAAGTTTGATAGCCTATATCTCCAAATTGGCAGCATTCTGGAAATGCATTCCAAGTGGATACGCCATGCAATCTCACCGGCTACAATTCGTAAAAGGGAATATCTGCTGTAAAGAAATTAGTTAAAAATATAATTGGTCGAATATGTGTTGCGATTTATGATGCAGGTAACGTCAACCCCTTTGAATAATCCAGCTCAAGGACTGAAGTTATGTTATCTTCAAAAGGCTGATTAAAAAAAATCTATAAAGCTTAGAAATGATGCCCCTATATGGTTGTCACTACCATTGGGGCATCAGGTTTTAATTGGACGTGCGTCGCAAACCCGCAGATAAAAAAGGCTCACAAATCGACAATCCTGTTCACGCCTTGCATGACTGCGACAACCAGAAGCTGGTACTTTCTTTTTTCTTCTGACTTCCACATCTCCTCACCCTTCTTGAACTCCTGTCGTTGCCAGCGCTTGTATACCCACGTTATGCACGTACACGCCTTGTGTGCCTTCTGATAAGGTTCTAATAAAGTGTTCACATATCCCCGCCCCCGTTTTCTTCTCGTTTGCAGTGCAAATTGAGGCTTCTTCGCAGAAGCAGGTACGTACACGCGCACAGGTGCGCATGCCTTGATGCTTATCGAGATAACCAAGACACACTGCAGGTAGCCACGCCCAGAACTTTTTTTCTTCTCAATCATACACTTAGTACGCCCGAGAGAGATACATCGTCGAGATATGTTCTTAACTGGCAAACTACATAGAGAGTTGATGAAGTAGGACGTCGGTTTCGAAAAGTACGCAAAAATATGCCAGCCAGCGTTTACGGCAGAAGCCGCGCGCGATGCCAGAAACTCAGGAACTCGCCAGGATGTCGGCCGTGCGATACACCCACCGATTCATCTTTGGGCGCCCGCTTGCAGAATTGTGTCCAACGGAAACCCTGCAGAAATGAGACGTTAGAGCGGCGCTGCCATATCGAGGACCAGC